>NC_084505.1:30745126-31045126 GCF_024500385.1 Phyllopteryx taeniolatus | reverse complement strand
GTCCTTGCCATTAACAGACGCAACACATTGTGAATACCAAGTTGACACAATCTTTATCCTGTACTGTCTGAACTCATGCATCCTACTTTATAAGTCTGAAATTGGCATTAAATCCTATGTTAATGGTGATTTTGAGGAGTGTGTTGTGAACATAGAGTACATTATTTCTCAAGACAGTATAGAGCAAGAAAGAAATCCAGGTCCAAGTTTTTTTCCCCCCCAATCAATTCTACTCTGAACACAACTGCCAGTTGACCCTGGATGGTTGGTTGACTGTTTATAGTGGGTAAGGCAAAGTTGCCAACAATAACAACACATTTCAAGAAGAAATTCAAAGTTCAGCTGGTATACATACAGAGGCACCAGTATTTACAAGACATGACAGAGTGTTGGAAGAATAACTGTCGTTTGATTATTTGTTTTAAGTCTTCTGCTTGCTTTTGTAAACACACACTGGGGGTCTCTGAGGAACGGCAATTCAAAGTCTCAGAGACAATAGATTTATTTGTGAAAATACTTCACACCATCAACACTGTGTATAGTGGGGATGGGGCGCTGCTGAGCTCGACTCAGGACGTTGTGAGCCGGTGGGGAGAACACTTCGAAGACCTCCTCAATTCCACCGGCACGCCTTCCCATGAGGGAGCAGAGTCTGGGTTCTCTGAGGTGGGCTCTCCTATCTCTGGGGTTGAGGTCACCGAGGTGGTTAAAAAGCTCGGCCCCAGGGGTGGATGAGATTCGCCGGGAGTTCCTCAAGGCTCTGGATGTTGTGGGGCTGTCTTGGTTGACACGCCTCTGCAACATCGCGTGGACATCGGGGACAGTGCCTCTGGATTGGCAGACTGGGGTGGTGGTCCCCCTTTTTAAGAAAGGGGACCGCAGGGTGTGTTCCAACTACAGGGGGATCACACTCCTCAGCCTCCCTGGCTAGGTCTATTCAGGGGTGCTGGAGAGGAGGGTCCGTCGGGAAGTTGAATCTCAGATTCAGGAGGAGCAGTGTGGTTTTCGTCCTGGCCATGGAACAGTGGACCAGCTCTACACCCTCGGCAGGGTCCTCTAGGGTGCATGGGAGTTCACCCAACCAGTCTACATGTGTTTTGTGGACTTGGAGAAGGCGTTCGACCGTGTCCCTCGGGGAGTCATGTGGTGGGTGCTTCGGGAGTATGGGGTACCGAACCCCCTGATACGGGCTGTTCGGTCCCTGTACGACCGGAGTCAGAGTTTGCCATATCCGGCAGTAAGTCGGACTCGTTTCCGGTGAGGGTTGGACTCCGCCAAGGCTGCCCCTTGTCACCCAGAATTTCTAGGCGCAGCCGAGGCGTAGAGGGGGTCCGCTTTGGTGGCCTCAGTATTGCATCTCTGCTTTTTGCAGATGATGTGGTTCTGTTGGCTTCATCAAGCCGTGACCTCCAACTCTCACTGGAGCAGTTCGCAGCTGAGTGTGAAGCGGCTGGGATGAGAATCAGCACCTCCAAATCTGAGACCATGGTCCTCAGTCGGAAAACGGTGGCGTGCCCTCTCCAGGTCGGGGATGAGATTCTGCCCCAAGTGGAGGAGTTCAAGTATCTTGGGGTCTTGTTCACGAGTGAGGGAAGAATGGAACGGGAGATCGACAGGCGGATCGGTGCAGTGTCTGCAGTGATGCGGACTTTGTATCGATCCGTTGTGGTAAAGAAGGACCTAAGCCGAAAGGCGAAGCTCTCGATTTACTGGTCGATCTACGTTCCTACCCTCACCTATGGTCACGAGCTGTGGGTCGTGACCGAAAGAACAAGATCCCGGATACAAGCGGCCGAAATGAGTTCCCTCCGCAGGGTGTCCGGGCTCTCCCTTAGAGATAGGGTGAGAAGCTCGGTCATCCGGGAGGATCTCAGAGTAGAGCCGCTGCTCCTCCACATCGAGAGGAGCCAGATGAGGTGGCTGGGGCATCTGATTCGGATGTCTCCCGGACGCCTCCCCGGTGAGGTGTTCCGGGCACGTCCCACCGGGAGAAGACCCCGGGGACGACCCAGGACATGCTGGAGAGACTACATCCTTCGGCTGGCCTGGGAACGCCTCGGGATCCCCTCGGAAGAGATGGATGAAGTGGCTGGGGAGAGGGAAGTCTGGGCGTCCCTGCTAAAGCTACTGCCCCCGCGACCTGACTTCGGATAAGCGGTAGAAAATGGATGGATGGATGGATGGAAAATACTTCACATAGGTACCACAACGGCAGAGTGTGCAGTGTGTTTTGTGCATACACACATAGTTCAAGGTAGAAACTAAAACAGATTTAATTGTATTGAACAAATATTTTGCACAATTGTTTCTTTTTTTAACTACAGTCCATCTAATACACTTTTTCTGGTTTTGTCCACTTAATTCCATGCCCAAATTCCTCGAATTCTGCCACCCTGGTCACAGCCTTCAGAGATCCCATATCGACCCTTGACCAGAACAGATGAAACCATGAAATCTATTCACACTGATCAGTGCTTAGGCAGGAAAAATGACCTGCATGCGTGCCGTAATTGAATTCAGCCCCATGCAGTATGTCTTTCCTTCTGTCTTTCTGACCACGTGCGTGCAAATGCACTGCTATGTTTCGCTTCGTCACAAAAAATAAAAATAATCTTCAGCCCCTCAAACATCTGGCTCTATTGGACACGTAGTGAGATTCGTCTCACTGTTGGAAATCAACCCCCTGCCACGCTGACAGCTCCTTGGGTTTTGGGGAGGTATTTTAATGCATCACTGAATTTGTCCCCTGGGGGAGTAGTTCGCAAAGTGACTAGGAACGTTTATTCGTGTTGTGATGCAATACAAACATGCCAAGAAACAATACAACTATCAATGTCTGCATGGATGTACTGAACTTCACTACTCCAGAACAGGTGGCTATGACAATATTAATTTAGAAATAAATCTTTTGCTTAATACAAATATAGCAAGATTGGCAGTACTGACTTGCATGTTGCTGTAGATTATTCTTCCCTTTACCTAGTTTTGTGCTGGTTTGAAACTAAAACCGGCTGTGTGTCCGTGAAGCGTTTCACCTTGGTTTACCACAAGATCTGCAAATGCACATGACAACACAAACGAACAGTCCATTGATGGATGACTTTGAGAAAGTTGAACCTCTCTTTGACTCACATGACACTTCAAAGGAGAGCCCAAAGAAATCCTGAAAATGTTTGCATCGGTTCGTTATATAGACTGTTGGGTTTGGACTTCAAAAAGAAGGACCATTTGAAGTATGAAAACAGCGGTTACCAAATTATGTGAGAGGTTTTCTCCCAATAAAGTATGCATTTGTATTGCATTTTATTATCATTCATTCAACTAAACACGTTGCCCATAAAAACGAAGCGATGGTATATTACTGGGATATGACAGATTCATTGAGTGAAATTACTAAAGGAAAGAACACTGGGCCTTTTTAAGAGCATCACGTGAATAGAACACCACCAAATCTTTCAAGGAAAAAAAATATATGAATTGCTTGAGTATGTAGCACTTTGCACTTTTGAAAATGTGAGTAACAGAAACCTCTAAATGGACTGAACAGAAACTAGAAACGCATGATCCATTTACACTGAATATGTACTGTAAATGTACGATGCAAGTTATTTGACAAAACAACTCCTACTGGTGTCTTTTGAATGAGGAAATTATTTTTTTTTTTTAACTCATCAAAGTAAATGAGATAGCATTTTTAGTCCTCGTTGAGATCTCAAGTGCTGTTACAAACACACGTGACCTGAACAAAAAACAAAATCAGCAGATGCAAATGACATCCACAAATATTCCTCAGCAATGAAAGAGAGATGTCCACAGTGGAAAAGTAGATATCTTTTTACAGACAGACAATTAAGTACGCGATCTGCTCTGATTTGGAAGAATAAAAGCAACGGTGTGACAATTTTAAAAAGTACCACAACTATGCCAAGGGGCAATCGTCAGCAGGTTTATCCCCCATGTAGCCAGATGCCCCCAAACAATGTAAGCGTGATGAGCATGAGGGTGGCAGCCGCGGTGCGGGCAGGGGTGGACCACCCTGTCACTGGCACTAGTGCCAACACCAGCTGCTTTTGCACTTCATCAGTACCAGCACACTTCATTAGCGACGACAACCTGGAGAAGGTGATTTATTGAGATGAAGTTCAAAAAAAAAAAAAAATGTTTGGACTGATTATCAACAGCTCATCTGGGGAGCTGTGGATTGCTATCAGTTTGAATATCTAGTTATTATGCCAAAATGGGAGGCACACATATTGTCATTTTAAACAGCGACCTTAATCACGATCATATTTTCAGTAATGACTGGTGGTTATATAAAAAAAAAAAAAAAGAAAATACAATGTGTATATTGCGGCACGGTGGCCGACTGGTTAGAGCGTCAGCCTCACAGTTCTGAGGACCCGGGTTCAATCCCCGGCCCCGCCTGTGTGGAGTTTGCATGTTCTCCCCGTCCCTGCGTGGGTTTTCTCCGGGCACTCCGGTTTCCTCCCACATCCCAAAAACATGCATGAATTGGAGACTCTAAATTGCCCGTAGGCATGACTGTGAGTGTGAATGGTTGTTTGTTCCTATGTGCCCTGCAATTGGCTGGCAACCAGTTCAGGGTGTACCCCGCCTCCTGCCCGATGACAGCTGGGATAGGCTCCAGCATGCCCGCGACCCTAGTGAGGAGAAGCGGCTCAGAAAATGGATGGATGGATGGACAATGTGTATATGAAGTCTCTCCATCCCTGTTCAAAATGCAGTTTTTTTGTGATGTAAAAATAAAGACCAAGATAAATCATTCTCAGTTTTTCCACCATTAATGTGACCAATAACCTGCTCAACTCAATTGAAAAAAAAAAAAAAGAAATCTTTTGGAGTGGGGAAGTTAAAATAAATAACTAAGTTAATGTGGTTGCGTACTCTTATAACTTTGGATGTGACTGTGCTCAGAATTAACCAATTACATTCAAACATTCAAGCGCAATTGCCATCATTTAAAGTGCCTGTGATTAATCTTAATATACAGTATTTCAGATGCTCTAGGAGGCTCTTTTTTTTTAATTATTATTATTATTTTTGCATTCTAGCAAAAGCCTGAAGGTTTTGTGCTGACACTGACTGCTATTTGGAACGGTTGATCATTCCTTTTACCTTGACTAAGGCCCCAGTTCAAGTCGAAGAAAAGAAGCCCCAAAGCATGATGCCGTCACCACCATGCTACACTGTTGGTATGGTGTTCTTTTGGTGATGAGCGCTGTCGTGTTCGCGCCAAAAACACCGTTGGAGTTATGGCCAAAATGTTCAACATTGGATTCATCGGACCATTACCAATTCTGACAGATGTATTTGGTAGATTTCATTTTTTTTCTGTGTAAGATAAAGTTTTCATATCAAAACAGGAGATTGTAGTCACTTGTACTAAAAATTCAGTAGTGGACCACCGCTATAAACATATGTAGTGATGGTGCATGATTCATCTTGAAAAAATGGTCTACCAATATTAAGTCAAACACTCTAGAAATTGTAAACAAAAAAAAATCTGACTGAAAAATTGACACCTTCCAAGTGGACTTGACAATAGTTGCTTGGGCCACATCAAGATTTGACAAGTCTTCAACCCACACAAACCACGAGAAGGGGGTTCAATACATTCCGAAATAAGCACACGAAAGCCAATGAATCACTATAATACATGCTACCTGTAGACTTCATATTAGAAAAAGGAATTCACCGGGTATTAAACACTTTCCCATCCAATGCACGTTAATTCGTGCATATAATTATGAGTGAATATACAGATCGTGAACCAGCATGTTTTACAGCATTCTTTCTTGCCCATGACCCACATTTGAACTGGATTATGAATTTAGTTTAAAATATATATATATAAAAGTAGGGAGTATTTCAAATTCCAAGGTGGCACATGAGGTGCATATAATTGCCGAAAATCTCTGTGAGTATTTGGGATAATTGCGTTCAACCCGCGAAGGGCCAGAATAAATGTTTAGCCAACAGCACGGCTGAAACAACTTCCCATCCAGAGTGGAAACAGTCCTGTAACATTTGCTTGTGGACAGCCAGGAGGAAAAAAAAAATGATGTAATGAGACCACCACGCTTCACTTGGAACTAAACGCACTGAAAATCTTTTGTCAAAAAGAAAATTATAAGCTAAATATAACAAAATAGAGAACGTGGTGTCAAGTGGTATGGCGTGATATATTATTGATATCAATGCATAGCAGTTTATCAGCAGACACAGCTATAAATAAGCAGGAAATATTACAAATAACCAAATCCAGGACAGTAAGTAAGGATGGACTTTGCAATAAACTTCCTTGATCGACTAAGGGGTTAAATAACGATCAATCAATAGAGTTTTTTTTAGTAATACCTTTAATGCAATTGGAGCATCTCAAACTCCTGCTTCCATACCAATGCCATAGTGAGCAAATAAACCCAAAAGAGTTCAGACTTGACGGTTTCTAAAACCTGTAAATTTCCGTTTAATTGTCCCCCTTTTCAATACACCTTAAAGCCATGAACCCAAAGAGGGACCATGATTGATGTGTTTTTCGGACCTTTAGTTCCCACTACAGGATACATTAGAGAAATGAATCTGGAGACTAGATAGTCCTTGATTTTAAAATGCAATTGAGTTATTTTCTCATTACAAAAGGACAAGGAAAAGTTGTGGTAAGTTAATTCGGTCACATTTATATTTGTCGGTAGACTTTATATTTGTTGACTGACTCACAAGATTTCCTGCACAATCTAGTAACCTCAGGTGAAGTACGATACCCTACAGATAACGTTGACTGTGTCTAGTTTGGTCATCATATCAGATTACACGTGTGCAAAGTTATCAGATAGTGATTGAAAGCGTGACCCGCCTTTGCGCCTTTAAAAGCGTGACACATTGTAACACGTGTGTGTGGTGTGATTAAAGTCTCGTCACAGTGTCTGCTGGAACAAAGACTTGTCACTTTGAAGGCTTGCTGATTTGTATCGCTAAGTACCCACTTCAGACAAATACCTCTCAGATGCGGGGACAATGGCCTTTTTATGTTATGTCTATGTGCAACACGTTTGTTGTTAGAAACAATAACTACATTTGAGACGAATACCCTTTAAAAAGTTCAAATGTGTACTTGATTAAAACTGACTGCACATGTTAAATGTGCTACTTTGTTGCATGGACTTCTCTTTTTTTTTTCAGAAAAATAACTGATTCCCTGACTCATGCAAACTGCATTTACATTTGTATCTCTGCCATAAGTGTGAATATGACTGTTCTTTGACCAAATTCAAATAAATTCAGACTAAAAGATTACCTATTAAGCATATTTTTTCCAAGATTTATCAAGAAACCTGAAAATATCAGTGATTTCCATACATTAGTAGTGCAAAATCACAGGCAACCGTCTCAATTGTTATTTTTGAGATGGGACTAAAACTGTAGACTATGTAATAAAGATTCTAAAGCTATGGCTAAAAAATATTTGCACCCGAGCAAATCCCTTCTAATAATTGCAGTCATGTTACACATGCTGACTGTCCCAACGGTGCGATTTTCAACCCATACACTTTGCTCCTGATGATCTAGTTATTTAAAGACTGAATTCTTTTCACATTTACATGACAGTCTTTCACCTGCTGGAGTGATTCTCCGGATGGCTCAGATTCAAGACATCAACATTTGGCTGCGGTGCAAGGTCATTTTCACATGGGTTGTAACAGTCAATGGAAAAGCTCTCATCCCTTCACATATTTTTAACTTGATTTCTGTGCAACCCACAATCAGAATGAAGAGGTAATATAAGTCCACTAGTCTCATAAAAGCATTCCCTCACAACATCGGAATGGAAAATCTATCATTTTATGTGGCGGGAAGAAACGAATGAAAGCTTTTAATATATGACAAAATGATTTGACCAGAGTAGGCTGCACTACAATCAATTGTACAAAGTTAAAGTGACCTTTTTATTTTTGTCATTGATTCAAGTCAGCTTCTGGTTTTGATATGACACTGGAACAGATTTCTGAAGTGAACTACGGTTACAAATGAGCATAGCGTGGAGCACATAAATGAGCCCGTTCTCATGAGAATTTCGTAGGCTAGCTCACAGAAATGACACACTACCGTTAATGGAAGACCAGCGGTTTGTTCGTCTTATCAGTAGAAGATTTTACTTTTTGGCTGACTCTAAATTGTCCTTACGTGTAAACAGGAGTTTGAATGGTTGCTCGTCTATATGTGCCCTGCGATTGGCTGGTGACCCCGCCTCTCGCCTGATGTCAGCTGGGATAGGCTACAGCACACAGATGACCCGAGTGAGGATAAGCGGTATAGAAGATGAATGGATGGAACTTATTGGCTCATATCCTAATTTCCCATGAGAACACATATGGTAATAGAGATTCTCTTTTCAACTGTGCAGTAGTCATCTACAGTTCGTAAAAAAAAAACACAAGATACTCTAAAATATGATGAAGAAACAGAAAAGAATCAGTAGCAGCAATTCAAATTTAAGATGTTAATGATTTGAATGATAGAAGGCACAGAGCAAGACAATCATACGCCTGTGAAAATGATTAATACATTTAAAATCAATAAGTGAATATGTGACAGGGCAGTATATTTAGTCTCGGTATTAGCATTCCAGTAAAACCCATAAAATGAGTTTAAACGCTCCTTATTGTCCACTAAAAGGGTATGAAAGACAGATTACTCAAACACATGGTGCTTAGAGCGAAAACCATCCAGGAACACACACAGTGTTTGTCTCCAGTATTGTTTAATCCTTTTGGCTTTAAGCAAAAGAAAGAAACAGGGAAATTATCCCGCCCTACATAGTTTTGATTTATTTTATTTTATTTTTTTATGAGGGATTAAATTGTTTTCAATGCCAAGTTGACAGTTTGCGAAAAAGCTTTGGAGTGCCAGGCATGGGGGCTGTATGAGATGGATGGATGGAGGAGGGAGTGGACGGGAAACTGCCTCACCCACACAACTGTTGGCGGACATCTGGATGTGATTCTGCCTTGCAGATGAGCTGCACAGGATGGAACACACCTTTTTTTTTCATCATACATTATAGTGGCCTTCTGTACATTTAGTATGGCGATAAAAAATCTAAGTGGCCATGTTCCAGTCAAATATATAAAAGATTGCATTTCCATTGTAAAGGATCACACAATCTTACTAATCTACACTGTACGGTGTCATGTTTATTTTCTGAGTTACTTTAATCAAACTTGCCTCCTGTTATACATTGATGTCACACTATTGGCATTATTAATGCAGATATTACTCGTGGTGGGGGAAAAGAAATCAAGCCTAATCAGGATTCAGCGTACAGAAAGTGTATTGTTGCAAAATGAACTGATCTGTATTGCTTGGTCAAAACATGACTTTAACCACAGTCGTACAGAATGACATTTTTTTCAAAGAAGGTGCAACTGTGTGATGTATAAGGTTGTTGGAACTGAGCCACTCAATGAGTAAGCCGCATAAGGAAACATTCAGACAGGCTTTTTTTATATATATTCACATCAGTCACTGAGCAAATACGTGACTAGAAGAATCTTTACAGACAGAGCCTCCACGATAATGTCTTCATCTCCTCCAAAACTCAACCTGACATGCATCTGAGAGTCCAAAGGGTTGCATTTCAAAAGTGTCAAGAACACCACTTAAATACACACTAATCAAGTGACAAACAAAGGGGTTGGGGGGGTTGGTCTCCTAAAGAGAAACAGCAGACGTGATTGATGAAATGTTTTCAGATGTTGTTCTTTTCGAGTCCAGAAATGTTAATTTCCTTGCTCGGCCCATGAGCACAAATGGCTCATGTCACCCCAAGACCTTTTTGCCATTGTTAGAACTCGCCGACACCGACGGTCCACAGACAGAGATGGATGCCGGTACGGATGGACAGATAAATAAAGATATCAGGACTCATGATTGATTGTACTCTGCTTAGAATGCAAAGTCTGATGGTAAGTCGATGCATCCCTCAGCTACGCATGTCTTATGGCTGCTACTGAGCAATCTGTGTGTTCACTGTGGCAAGAATAAAGCACAGATTTCTGGTAGTCAATACAACTATGCTTGAAGGAACTGGGATTCTGAAAACCCAGTCTGTCCATTTCAATTAATACACTATCAAGTAAATAAAAGAAACCTGAGTTACTGTAATACTCCACGTCATCATGCAAGCACCGCAGAAGATTTATTTTAAGAGGCACTGCACAAGCATATAGTTGGCATTCACTTGTAAGGAATGAGACCGAAGAACATCACAGCACGGGTGTCCCAACATTATCCCGTCACACATTTAATGTCTTCAATAATTCATGAAGTCACACAGTCAGCCAATCCAATGGTCACACAAGACAAGGTTTGTTTTTTGCGGCTCATTGCAAGTTTGACATTCCTCTCATGACAACACTCTTTAGAACATCACTACGTGCTTCTCGGCATTTTCACAGTGTCTGGAAAACACGACTGACTATGGTCAGCCTTGTGACTCAAACAAATAGTTAATTAATCTTCAACTCTCCAACCTCATCGGCTTTCCGTCGAGTGCCATCATTAGTGTGCTTCATCTGCTCACTGGACTGTTTCATAAGAAGGAGGCAATTGTTTTCTTTTGGAGACGCTGCTGCCTCACCCTGCTCCCCAGCTTGGATGATAGATGCTCCGCTGATGTAGAACTAAACCAGTCACCAAACTATTAAGTAGTAGTTAGGTCAAAACTTAGGACTACTGTATGTACTTTTTGACTAATTGGAAAATTTCCAACCATTAATGCCGGTGTTATTTTGGCAACTCATAAAATGATTGAAACGTTTGAAAACTCTTCTCAAAGTTGATATTTTTTAGAAATAACTGTTATACAAGTCTAAACATTGAAAACATTCATTCATGAATGGTGCAACACAAGATTGTTGCTCTATACAAGTGCTTAATAATGCCTCTCAGGTGAAGTGTACGTTTTGTGTGACCAATGCATGTTTTTCCCTTGAATGAAATTCTCAACCCAAAAACCCTGAGTAGAGTATTAAAAATGTTGTTTTCTGATCAGATCAGGACGATAAGCAGTTTCTTCAAGCGGCAACACCAATTACTGTGCCGGCGCAGTATGCAAATTGCAGTGCTATCAGTCATATTTGCTGATCAAAGTGAACGTACAGTATATCATTTGGAAGTTGACTTGATAATGTGCTTTGAGAAAAGTACATTTACTGTGAAAACCGTCACAGATTGGATGTCTATTGCATGTAGGAGATGGTGTGATTCGTTCCTGTAAATGGTTTATGCAGGGCCAACTCAGGACCACATTATGTTTGTATGAAAGTGCTGATGGACGTCAACTCCTGCTGAAAGAACAGCTGAGATCATTATTTGGGAGATTGGTCTCACCCAAATATATCGTATAAACTGAAAGATAACTACAGTTGAACTTTCTCAGAGGGAAGGCATATCTGCTGATATTTTCTGCAACATTTGCTGTGGATATGAAAAGCTTCTGGTATTTGGCACCAGAATTTGACTGAATATGAATAACCAAACATGACTGCATAACAAGTATTTTTGAAACACTCATAAGAATGACTGAATTATTTTTGTTGTAATGTTTGGAAATCAACCGGGAGGTCAACAAAAAGTAGAAACTGAAATTAAATTCATTATGACTTTATTTCTGGGGTCGAGGGGGTTCTGGGTTCATCGCTCAACCTCTCAATATGGGTCATCTTCCTTATGGAGCTGAGCTGGAAATATTTCTCCAAAAGGAAATGACTGCCACGTTCATTGCACTTTGGTCATGGGCAAGACTCCAGCAGAAGACTACAAAGAGCTTCATCTATTTATAGAAAAACACAGCACTCACAGTACAGTGATCATGGAGGAACTAAAGCGGGGGCGAAAGTTGGTTTTGCCAACTATCAAGATCAACTTGGGAGTCTTTTCTCCTGGTATACTGGTGGAATACATTTTATTTCTTCTTCGATCAAATCAACTAGATTTTGACAAAGCCCATTTTCCCTTTATTAGAAGTTAAAGTGTAGCTGCCACAAAAATGTCAAACTCAAATCAGTTTCAATCAAGTTATGAAAATTCAAGATAGATGTAGTTCTTTATACGCAGAAGATATGGATTTGTTTATTGCAGGTGTGTCTAAACTATGGCCCGGGGGCCATTTGTGGCCCGCAGTCCATTTTTCAGCATCCCGCGGCATATACTAAAAATGACATTTGACACAGCAAAAAAAAAATAGGAGGAGGTAGAACATGCGAGAAGTGTGGGTGTTGAAAAAATGGGTGGGAGAGGGATGGTGTGGGGGAATGTGGTTGATGGGGACTACCACGACTAATTAATTGGTTTTATACTGTATACTATAGAGCTTTTCTAGATATGCAAAGATGTAACTAAACTACAACAATAAATAGTGCCAAAATTTGTCTTCATAACACTGTGGTGAATAAAGATTATAAAAAGATTACAAGAAATAGTTTACTCCACATGTTCTACACTTAAAGTGAACTGTCAGAGTCTGATTTATCAACATATCATGGTAATTATCCTCAAGTAACTGCTTTAAAAATGGTCAGCTTCCCACAGATTGCTCGTTTTGGTTCTGAACGTGGTGATGGGATTCAACTGCTGTTCAATGCAGGGCCGGATCCATTCTAGTGGGATACAGGACCGCCGGGCACCTCAAAATCTTGAAAAAAAAAATCCTAAACTAATTGCCTCATCACCTTTAACAGAAAGATGTGACGTAGCGATTTTTCAGAATATAACTAATATATGAACAACATACATTGCCCTTGCATACTTTGAATTTTCTATATGCAGCCCTTGGAGGAAAAAGTTTGGACAAACTTTTTCCTCCAAGGGCTGCATATACCACTGTTTAGTCTAATCCATATCAAAAGAATACAGTTAAAAAACAACATTGTAAATGATGTTGATGTCACATCCACTTTGTGAGTTTTCAAGACAGATCTTAACATTTTGAAAATACAAACCAAAGGCAGGCAAAACAAAGCATTTGTTTGAGTAGAGTCTATAACTGATAATTCCAATGTTATTGTCGTCACTTATGTATATTTCACAGTGATGAACCAGGCCGCAAAGAAAAAGTCAATCACCTGTCTAAAAATGTTTTGCGGTTCATTGAGCTGAGGGACAGCTAGACATCACACTGTCGAACAGTCTGCTGAATGTAAATGGAGATTTGTAATAACAGACAATGTTCAATGTTTGGGCTTTTACTCATGGAAGTAATTATAATCCTTGCAGGTGGCACATTTTCTTGGTCTTTAAAGAAATGACTTTCACCCGCCATCAAATGTATATATACAAGGGTAATGTGGCCTCCATTACACAGAACTGTGACAAGCCATTGTTTCTGTGGCCAAAATATTTAGCCTTCATGCATTCTTTCGGTGGAATTGGAGTAAATCAGCTCTCCCACCATTAAGATTTATATAATTGGAAACACTGAAATAAAGCTAAAAAATTAAGAAGGAAAAACACACCACGTTGGAGGTATTGACAGCAACCAAAAGGCAAGAGGAAAGCAGGCTAAAAACAATCAGGTCTCGTTTCTCTCTCAATCCCTTCCGCCCATCGCTGTCGGACAAAATGTGCCAAACATCTGCCATTCGTTCCCAGCAGAGGGGAAGGTTGAAAGTTTCCCTGTTGAAGTCATTCTGTTATTCAGCCTCTGTTTGAGGGCTTGGACGAGATATTACATGATAGTTTGACGCCTTCTCTTTACTCACTGGAAGCTAGTCAGTGAGATAAGATGAGTGCTCATAATGAGACAATTCTGGGTAGATGAGCTTAGGGAAAAGCTAATCAATCACATAAATTACAGGCATTAAAAAGGGGTTTGGGCTTTGGTATGGCTTCTGATCTCTCTTTTAATATGTCAGGTCTTTGGTTTTGAACGTACGCTGTCAAATGGCAGCACCTTTGAACGTTCTGAACTTCTGCTCCCATTCCAAATGTCGTATTGAGCAGAATATTAATTCTGGAGGAATTGTATCATGGCTGCGGTCTGTGTGTATGTAGTTCAACTTCACATAGCTGACGAGATGTTCTTTAAGCAGCGAACTAGTTGAGAGTGAATCACCCACGCTGTTGCGGCCAAGTAGCGCACTCGATTTTGCCTCAATTGTGTCAAGATGTGATTAATCAACAATCAATTCCACACAATTGACGAATTCTTAATGGTCGATTAATCCATTATTATGTCTATCTGTCTGCAAAACGTGGCCCTCAGTGAACCATGTTTTAGGAGGCTAATTGCTCAATGGCTGCCTTAATGTTCATCCCAAACAGAATGGCAGATGCATTTAGGAATCCATTTCATGGTCCATTTGTAATGCGAGCTATTCATACAACTCAAAAAGGAGAAGTGAAATGTCAAGTATGAGAACACAGGACCACATCTCTATTGTAGAACAGATTTGTCTAGCGTTCTAAAATTAGGATTATTCAACTTTACCGTTCTGCTCATCCAGCTCGTTGCCAATCTCCTGCCCCATTATCTTCTGCCGGCTAATGACTGCTGCTAGTGCATCTAGACCAGCATCCTGGACTGAAACGACAAAGAAGAAATAGGGGGGGGCAAAGCAGGTGGGGTGGTGAACAATAAATATGCGATGAAACTGACTTTTTGGGGAATGAGTCATTTAGCCTCACTTAAAACTATGACAACTGCAGAGGTCCGAGGTGGGGTGGAAAACAATGATGGTTGAGAAGAATAGAAAAGACTTGCCCCCCCCCCCCCATCTTAACACACATTCGATCACTGGATTGTTTTATTTATTTTCTTATTTTTCTATGAGCACGGTTTGAGGTGCTAACCATTACCCTGCTCTACCATAAACCCTTCAAGGGACTGGAAACCTCTCAGAGCTTGGGCTTCACTGTCGTAAAAGGAATCAGTGATCCCAAATTGAAACTAACCAGAGCCATAATGGAGACATTGCAGTGAAGTGTCACATGGGGGATTCTGGTGCACTGACATCTGGGTGCTCAACTCATGTCCAAGCCATTTGGGAAAAGGGATTAAACAGGCGCTAGCTGATGGCATATTTTCTAGATGTACAGTAACAGCCACCTTAAATGTGTTGGCACACATACAGATGGCCAATACACTAAATCCAATCCTTTTCATGTGTCAAATATTTTCATCTATTAATTGCCTCTTCGCGCTAACTGTATGTTTTACCATCTCTTACTGGAAATACCCTTGTACTGTACTTGTGTTACAGTGACAAGAGTGGTTCCATATGTGTTGGATGGCGGGTAAAGCCTGTATTTGAGTGAGTGGTACAAAGTCAAACAAAAGTGACGTGCAAATCTTATTCGAGTGATGCGAGAAACCTGGAAATTCATTGTCAGATTACAAAATGGCAGAAAAATTCATTGTTATCCTCTGGTTTACCTTCAATGATTCGTTGTTGTTGTTGTTTAATCTCTCCGAACGTCAACCCCCGGGTTTCTTCTGATTCATTAATGAGCCACGGGTTTGCTGAGACTCCTTCGCTAGCGCCCACTCCTCCTGCCATTAAGGTGGGCCTTTAAAGATAATCAAAACAACAATACAATGATGTTTCTCTTTGGTTGGTTGCTTTTCTTATTTAAATTAGCGAATTTTCTCAATTAGTGCCCTCTGCTCTATTTTACACAGTGCCCCAATCAATTGCCAGCTGAGTCATCTACTTCAATGAATAAACAGACACCTCTTTTACTCAGGAAAAAAATAATAATAATGTGATATAACGACTTGCACTATGACATCTGATACCTCCATGTGTTGCATTTAACCTCATTACCACAACACTGCTTGCAAGGAATTTATGGATTTCCTCATCTACGGTCCATAATATCATCAAACGGTTCAGAGAAATCACTGCATGTAAGTGGCAAGGCCGAAAACGAACATTGAATGCACGTGATCTTCGATTCCTCAGGCAGCACTGACAAAACCGACATCAATGTGTAAAGGATAACACCACATGGGCTCAGGAACACTTCAGAAAACCAATGTCAGTAAATACAGTTCGGCACTACATCCGTAAGTGCAACTCAAAACTCTACTATGCAAAGCAAAAGCCATTTATCAACAACACCCAGAAACGCCGCCGGCTTCTCTGGGCCCGAGCTCATCTAAGACGGACTGACGCAAAGTGGAAAAGTGTTCTGTGGTCCGACGAGTCCACATTTCAAATTGTTTTCTCGAAATTGTGGACGTGTCGTCCGGGCCAAAGAGGAAAAGAACCATCCGGACTGTTATGGACGCCAAGTTCAAAAGCCAGCATCTGTGATGGTATGGGGCTGTGTTAGTGCCAGTGGCATGGGTAACTTACACATCTGCGAAGGCACCATTAATGCTGAAAGGTACATACAGGTTTTGGAGAAACATATGCTGCCATCCAAGCAACGTCTTTTTCATGGATGCCCCTGCTTATTTCAGCAAGAAAATGCCAAACCACATTCTGCACGTGTTACAACAGCATGGCTTCGTAGTAAAAGAGTGCGGGTCTCACATTGAAAATGTGTGGCGCATTATGAAGCGTAAAATATGACAACAGAGACCCTGTTGAAAAGCTGAAGCTGTACATCAAGCAAGAATGGGGAAGAATTCCACCTACAAAGCTTCAAGAATTAGTGTCCTCAGTTACCAAACGTTTACTTTAATGTTGTTAAAAGGTGAAAAGGCAGCACAGTGGTAAACATGACCCTGTCCCAGCTTTTTTGTAACATGTTGCAGCCATAAAATTCTAAGTTAATGATTATTTGCTAAAAAACAATAGTTTATCAGTTTGAAGTGTATTCAATTAAATATAAGTTGAACATGATTTGTAAATCATTGTATTCTGTTTTTATTTGTTTAACACAACGTCCCACTTCATTGGAATTGGGGTTGTATTTCAATCAAGCATCATAATGTTTTTGTGGGGAAAAAATATATACACACAAATTACTAAATGCGCTCACAATAATAAAAATATACTTATATGCATAAAAGGCCTCCGCTTGATAAATGTCTTACACTTATATATGCCAGATAGTCTCTGTAATTGACTAAATAAACCATGTTGTCTAGTATATGAAGGAATGCAGTATCCTCGTGGGTTAACAATGAAATGTTGTCAAAATATTTTTTGAAAGTCCGAGTACTGTACAAACGTACAGTATTGGCGGGTATTAGTGCCTCCCTAATAAAAACAATAAAAGTGCCTGGTCGAGGCGACCAGCTATTGATCACAGAAAATATGACAGCATTTATTTACTCATTTGGATGGAAAAGAAAATAATAATAGCAGGTTGGTTGGTGCAGCCGTTGTGTGCTTTTTAATCTGTCACAGGACTGCGGAATGCTCTGCAACAAAGCGACAGCCCAGAGAGCAGTGCGCTGTACCGCATTGTGGTTTTAAAGCTATTCCTCCGCTGATTGCTAAAAGCTGTCGCTGGAAGTCTTGTGGTGACAGGTCGCTGTGAGAGGCTGACTCCAACCCAGTCCGCTCAGATCAAGTCGCCAGCTGGTGAAGCCTGCGGGCCACATGCAAGCCAATCGACGGGTGAGCAGCAAATATTATGAGAAAACCGATGGTTTTACAATTTTTAGTTGAGAAATTGGTTACGGGCCACACATGACGTTTATCTCATTTCGTAAGGCGATGATTATTTCAAGCTGCTTCTGATGTGGTCGGTAACGCACAGTCGGTGAGGTATTGGGTCTAATCTCTCTGACATGTTTGATTACTGTGAGACTGTGTGCAGGGCTGCCACTCCGTCCCTGCAAGCGCCCAGTGTGTGAAGATCCAATTAGTCAGTCAGCGGGGAGCTCCAAAGCCAGTCAGGCGCATCTTTTGGAGGAAGAGACTGCCGCCACTAAAACCTGAGCATCCACCACCTGACTGAGCAACTTGGACAGCAGCGACTTAACTAATTATGATTATTTCCAGCGCAATCAAACACAAAGGAAAGGTTAGTGAATAATTGAGGAAAGGTGGGTCATAGGGGCCACGGGGTGAAGGCAGCCTTCAAATGTAGGCGCCACATCCTCCTTTTGCACAGTCTGAAATGGAGATGCCCCGACTGTATTGTCTCGGGGATAGATTAAAGACACCTCAGCAACCTCCCCCCATGGCTTAATGCCTCAAATTCTCAGGAGAAAAAGTGTCTTAGATTAGCCAAGCGTGGTGATCCCCTGTCCGCCTCCCCTCCATGTTCTGCCCTCAGAGACCACACAGTGGGAATGGGTTCCAGCCACTATTTAAATGACCCCACCACGTATCGCAATACAAATTCAATCCCACTGAGCAAACTGAAAAGCACATGACTACATGATTAGACAAAATGTTTTAGAATGTGTCATTCGATTTTTTTTTCCTTTCAAAGCCTTTTAAGTAATTGACTGTGTGGTCTGTACAAAGATAAAAGTCAGCACCAAACACTGCTAAGTAGCTCAACGCCAAAATTAAACCTTGGGAGATTGCTGAGAAGTTCAAGTTCAGGTTTCTTGCTATATATATTGTTCTGTGTGGGCCATTTGTACTGTAGTAAGCATGATATCACTTGAAACCTAGAGTAAACCCCTTCTCATCTATTCAACAGTTTGCATTTATAAAAATACATGTTCTCCATCAATCTGCCAAGAGCGTTCAAAGTAAGACTACAATGATTAGGCGAGTGCAGTGTTTCATTATCCCAGTTCACTTTTAGGGAACGTTCTGCTGTAGTATATTAAAGCATCACTCATTAACCGTGAATAATAATTGTTTTGACGCTTGTATGACAGTCCAAAATGTTTATAGATACAAATACACTTCCCAAAACATTGGGACGCCTCTATCATCACAGGGTGGATACACAATTGATTTGAAGTTTTATTATTGTATACGGGGTTGTTACCTACTTTTTACTCTTGTATGACAGTTAATGTTAAAACGTTACTTAAAACATGCATGTATAGTTAATAAAGGTTAGATTCATTCATTTTCCATTATTTTCTATAAAATCATTCAACATTTCCACAAAGTGGACGTGTACCAGCATCCCAGACTGTATTGTCTTCGCACTGTATGAAGAGTGACTCTTAACTATAGGAAACTACAGCAATATTGTGTTGTTTGATTAACATACTTGGTGAAATAAAAAAGATTTGGCGCCTGCCTGCTGAATAAGCCATTCCAACTACTGAACCGTAACAATTCCAAGGACGGGTCTCTTAAAACATACACAAACGTAAACAAAATCATGAGTCCAATTAAATCTATTATCATTATAAACATTATAAACTGTCAAAAATGGTTTCTATGTTTGAATAAAAGGAACTTGCATTGACAAATTAAATCCTACCAACATACACAATGGACAGGAGGATGTGACCTACATGATATCATTTCCTCTTCCTGTAAACAAAATATCACCTGGACAGTGCATGGCCATGCCATCAACATAGTCACAAATACGAATTGAAATGAGCATGAAAAATCATTGAAAAAGACCAATTTAGATTTCTATTTCTAGAGTGTGTCAATCTCTATGTGCAGAATATCTGACCGATCGGGCAAAAGCCAGCAAATCTCTTACTAAAAACGATTTAATGGTAGGCAGACAGGCAGACACCAACTTGGTGATGGGACACGGGGTCAAACCCGAGTTCACGCTGAGTGCACGGACTTGCCAAAAGTTTGTGACCAGTGACATCATCATCAAAGCCCAGCTCAGAGCCTTTGACCCCTCTAGTCAAGGACATGGGCAAGAGAATGAGGATTCATTATTTTTAATTGGATGCCCGACCACAAACTTGGGGCTTCCAAGCAGGTTGGCCCCCGGAAGCTTCGTGGACTGATGTTTGTTGTGACTCGATGATTGATAGGGACCGAGATAGTGGACGTAGCAAAACGCGGTACGATACTAATATATACAGGTGCATCGAAATCAATTCTATCGGAGAAAAGTTCATTTATCTCAGTAGTTCAATTACAAATGTAAAACTATTGCAATATATTATTCAGATTCATTAAACACACGTAAAAAATACTTTTAGAAGGCCAATTCCTACCTAGTTTCTAGGTAAAAAATATAATGAAATAAAATAATTTCTTGGAGTATATGGGTGTAAGCTTTAATCATCAATATGATAATAAACTGTTCAACTATTTCACTGTGCGTGTTATGAAGCTATATAATGAGCTTCACCGATTATATTAGACTAATGAAATAGTTTTTTTTCCCACGATACACCAATAAACTAATATGTATAGAGATATACAATATAATACAGAGTATATATTTTACATGTGCTCTCTCGCTCTCTCTCTCTCTCTCTCTCTCTCTCTCTCTCTCTCTCTCTCTCTCTCTCTCTCTCTCTCTCTCTCTCTCTCTCTCTCTCTCTCTCTCTCTCTCTCTCTCTCTCTCTCTCTCTCTCTCTCTCTCTCTCTCTCTCTCTCTATACACTTGAAACTAATCAGGAAAAGGCTTGCGCATGGGCATATGGTTTAAAAATAAAAAACATCTGCAGGTGAGACTTGAATGTTGAAGCCTTAGTCTAAAATAACAGCCAACACTGTCCTCGTGTGTCTTCATTAAAACCTTAATAAATTGTTGAATAGTCATCTTCAAAAATTGCTTCCTATACCTGGACGGAGCTGGTTCCAGGACGTCGCCTTTAAAAGTGGCATTGAGCTGCTTCTCCCTGGTCAGTAGCTCGTCAATGAGATTCTGCCGCCTGTCCGCTTCTGACTGCATTCTGTTGATGTCACGTTAAAGTAGTAATATTGTTGGGCACTTGTTGTTTCACTAGTTTGGTATAAGGTTCGAATGAGAACAGTCGAAAACGATGGATGATAAAAAAAAATACAATAACTTTACATACTGTGCAGCCTTTGGATTTGGCTGATATTATTAGTAAATATTCTTCAAAAAAGAGGCTTCAAGCTGCCGATTGCTACTACAAGTTAGAGTTTGCTGTCAAACAGACCATAAAACAAAGACAATTACACATTGTGTGTACGAAACAACCACATTGCCTTCATCAGCCACAGGAGCTGCTGAGGCAGTTCTACATAGCGGTCATCGAATCAGTCCTGTGTTCTTCCATCACAGTCTGGTTGGGTGCTGCTACAAAAAAAGGACAAATCCCAACTGCAACGGACAATCAAAACTGCTGAAAAGATTGTCGGTATCCCCTTACCCACCCTTGAGGACTTAAACGCTGCCAGAACTAAGACAAGAGCGTGCAAAATCCTCTTGGAGCCTCCACATCCCGGTCACCAGCTAGCAGACATTCCAAATGCTTCTTCCCTCTTGCGATCAACTTCTTAAACATCTAACCTACAATTCTATTGCAACATGCTGCCAATTTTTTTGACTTGAGTTCGTTGTCACATTTCTGTGGGGCCAATTATACATTACTCGTGCACTCACTGTAGTAGTCTCGCCACGCTGCACTATTTGCATATATGTTGTTGACTAGTTACGTCATTCAAACCGCTCTAATTGCTAGAGGACTATGCATCTTTTTGCACAATTGTCAAAAAAATAATAATTCATGTACCGGCATTACCAGATTACTAGCAACCTTTTATTGCTCCGTGTACTAGCAACCTTTTATCGCTCCGTGTTTTTCTCAGTGTCTTTATGTCTCAAAAGTATTCTCTGTCAATTGACGTACTCGAGCGGCTCCAACTACCGGAGACAAAATTCCTTGTGTGTTTTTTGGACATACTTGGCAAAATAAAGATGATTCTTCTGATTCTGATCAGCATACAATAGAAAACATCACAGCCCCACGGGCTAACAATTAACCTAACACAAAAATAAAATAAAATAATGCCAGCTGGGTGTTTAAAACAAATTTAACCTGTAGATAATAATCCATTTTACACCAGAAAAGTTATGGAGACGCGAGCCATTCATGCTAATGTTGTTGTTTGTTGTTTGTTGTAGTTTTTTGTCAATGTCTTTATGTCTCCAAAGTGTTCTGTAAATTGACTGTCTGTTGTACTAGAGCGGCTCCAACTACCGGAGACAAATTCCTTGTGTGTTTTGGACATACTTGGCAAATAAAGATGATTCTGATTCTGATTCTGATTCTAATGGGATGTGGAGGAATCACACAAACGCAGATCGCCTCGCATAACGTTATTAAAGAAGAACGGAAGGTCGTGTGGGGGTGCAAATATTGTTACTGTGCGCTTGTACACAACACCTTACTGCTGAGTGCAAGTTCTCTTGAAGACGTAACACAAACGTTTTGGGAGAAAGCAACCGCTGAACACAGCCTGCAGCTCACAACAGGAGTACAAGAGGGCAGGGTGGAGGTCAATCCAGTTGGGGGGGGGGGGGGGGGGGCGCAAATGCAACAACAGTGTGTGTGTGTGTGTGACTTTTGGCTTGATTACGCTTCATAAAACCAGTTAACATCTTTCCAGTCTCTTCTATAATATCAGATATGTGTCACTTGAAATGTACAAGGAAATACTGGTGCATCTCAATGAGATGGTAAAATGTTGGTTTTTGTTCACTGTAAACTAAAATCATCAAAATAATAAATAAAATCAGACAATAGTTTAGTCTGTGTAGTGAATCTATATTATATATGAGTTTTTGAATTGAACTACAGAACTATATGAAGTTTTTTCATTCTAATTTATTGAGATGAACTTGTAGATGGTGGAAATGGACACTGATCTGACATTCAGCACACTTTTGAGTGGACGACTTAACAGGAGCGCCTTTTCAAAGCAATCTGCTGCCCTCTATTGCCCAATTCATGTCATTACACACTCCAAAGCCAGTCTCATGAGTTCTATTTAGGAAAAGGATACATGCGCCGTGACGAAGAAGACCTCAGCAAACTCTCTTTAAGCTGGGCAATACTTTGTTTGAGCTTCTGAAGTAATGCCCGTAGTGTCATGTTGATCTAAAAAAAAAAAAAAAAAAAAAAAGGAGCTGACACAGAGAATTAGAGAAATACAGCACAGTATTCAACGACGTCTACATTTACTCACCTTGGCTGGATTTCCTCCGGTTCTTTGCTGTCTGTTGCGTTCATGGATGTTTTCAGCAATTTCTTGTGCCAGCCGACAAGTGGCATCGTAATTCTGTAACCTGGACAGCAAGGAAGAGAATAGAAACGTCTGAGCTGGACCATTAAAAACCTCAATTATGTTTAAAATACGTTAACTTTAACTGCAGATGGTTTACGAATGTATGAAGGAATGGACTTGGTCAATATAGACTTTTTCGCCAACGTTTTGCAACATTATAACACGACAATCATGTGACATATTGAGTTTCCCCTTTTCCTTACTGGACCGAGTTTAAAAAGCACATTGTGTAATTTAAAAATGTATCCGTTTTTTAGTATGATGCCATACTGTTTGATATATAAAAACAAATATATATGTATATATTTCTTTCTCCTGAACACAAAGCTGGAATGGGTGAACTCCATTTGGGAAGCTAAAAAAAAAGAAGCTGCGAGCTAAATCTGAACAAAGTCAGAATTTCGTCGAGTTTTGAGCATAGTATTCCTGCAAATAATGTAACCGAACAATTGGAGTCATTATTTACCAGGTATCCTGAGACATTTTAAGAAAAAAAGCTTTTAAAAATAGATATCCACTAAACTCGAATCACCCAGGAGTGAAACGTTTCCTGTTTGGGTGTGACGTCACTACAGTGCTGTATGAGGGACAATCTTCTGTGTTAGCAAATTGTCACTTCTGCCACCCATTTATCTGCAAAGAGCACTGTAAGATATTTATTTTAGAATGCAATAGAAATAATTTATGAATTTACCAAAACAGCTTCTATTTTCATTATTTATTTATTTCATTATTATATCTTTGTTGTCCTCAAAATTCAAAGATGGTTGTCCTCAAAGATTCAAAGACTTTTGATAAGCATGTTCATGACAATAAAAGAGGATGATGATTCTTCTTCTTCTATTAAACTATATATATAATGCATGTTAGCTTGATTAATGTAAAATAATTATGATGTTTGTATGTGTCACACAAAAGACACAGGGTCACCGTGACATTTACATGAACTGTCATGGAAAGTGTCCGGAATGTTTCTAGGAATTCAAGTGACATTTTCCACCGCTTTGCAACAATGGCTACAGTTACATATTGTATGTTTTGTGTTGAAAGGCCTTTTAAAAAAAAAAAAAAAAAAGATTTATTAAGGTTTAAGTGTAAAGTTGCATGTGCAAGCGTACTTTTTTTTTCAATTCAAATCGAGTGACATGCAAATAAAATAGTCAGATTATTAAGATTTTAACATATTTTAAGAGCTTCTGGCACACATAACAAGAACACCAGTTTTATTATGATCCGTGTTTTATTTACAGAATCTGCCGTCATAAAACAATATATGAATGTAAAAAAGTATTCACAAGTGCTGTTAAATAATTTGTTTTTCAGCATCGGTGTTGGAGCCCACATGTGAGATAAGCACTCGTAGAGGCTGAATGTGTCATGGCCAAACAGTGGATGTGTTTAGATCAAAACAACACTTGTTGTGTTGAATAATAAGTTTTTTAAGATTTCTCAGAATAACCCTATTTAGCATTTGGATCCTGCACAATTTCATGGAAGGAGCAATACCTGCCAGCAGCTCGAAATGACCTTATTTTGGGCATGTTTAAATAGGTTAAACACAGTAATTTTACACAAATACTCTCAGAATGGTTGACTATTGATGCAAATGTGTGTAAATTCCCCCAAATTAGTTACAGTACTACGTTTCGTACACATCAGTGGACAATTTTATTTAGAGAACACAGTCAAAAAAAATATTACAAGAGTATTTTATTTGCATGGTTATAATTTGCATTTCAGTTATGGCCATTATGACACTGTAGTTGCTGTCTTTATTGCTGATTACATTCCTCTGAGGAGACGACACTTTAAAGCAGGCGAGTACGTGCAACCTTAAGTCACCACAAACAAGCCTCGCCCCTATGCCTCCCCACTCACGGGGCATATATAAGATTCTGCAGCTCCAAAAAGGCAGCGCATCCCACCCTTTGTGTTGAATTTCTGGGAAGACTTGATTCACATCTCAAGATCACCAGAATTCTGCAGCTGTGGAAGTATCAATCCGACCCGAGCACAATGACAGGAGGCAGAAGCAGGCAGAGGTCTCATTCCTATTACAACCCTGAGGACAGCAAGACATATGGAGTACAGACACAGACTAAAGAGGCGAGTCAAAGACCTCGGTCAAGGTAGGAGTTCTACTCTGGAGTTAATAGAATGGTCATGATAGGTCACCAAATAAATACTTGAAGAATTGGTAGTGTAGCGGTTCTTATACAGTAGCTGACGTTTGTCTAGCTGGCATCCTATAGTAGAGGGATGACCAGTCCAGGCTGTAGTCAAACTTGGCTGGAGAGTTTCTAGCCATGACCACAGATGTGATGGATACATTATCTAATGTGTGGATGGATACGTCATCTAATGTGTGCTTTCCAGGTCTTTTTACAGTTATGAAACATCAGAACATGACTCTGACAATGATTTGGGACACCTATCGGTGTCCAGTCCACTGAAGCAGAAGGCGATTGCTCCACCCCAGCATACTGTGCAGAAAAATGAAAAGTCCAAGTCCAAACCGAACAAGCACTTACAATCAAGAGACCTGAATGGTAAGTGCATCTTATAAGTTACTGCCGAGTTTCACAACCCTCATGAAAATGCTGCACATGTGTTCAGGCAGCAGAGGCAGTCTCAAATGTGTGTCCATGATGACCATCTCTGAGTCGGACAACTGGGAGATCTGCTCCAGTTCTGGCATGAAATATGGTCAGTTTGTTGACTGGGAGAAGATCGATCCGGAAGCTGCAGAACGGTACCAGCAGATATTGGAAAGTGAGCACCAGCAACTGAAGACCATGGGTAGAGAAGGATTCTGGGCTACGCCTCATACACTGAGGGCAAAGGCTTACTATCACATCATCCATGGCATCCATTCCAGGTTAGCACTCCAAATGCCAAGGCAGGTGAGCTGAGAGATGCTGCTGTGGAGCTGAAAAATTACTGTAGCACTCATTGACACATTATGGCAATTCCCAGATGTCATCCAAATACATCATACATGACAACTACGACATACGAGTAGATACTCATGATCTTCTGCCATGAAGAAGGACACAACAAAGATTGTACAAATACTGGAGACAAAAGCCATATTGTCTATTGGAACAGCGAGAGGAAGGAGGCAACTGGCTTTCTCAGGAGGACTTATGACAATGATGAGACAATGATCACGCAGAGACATAAAACGAGAAGCATGCACCATAGAAAGAAACTTACAGTGTCCCATTGAAACAGTTGTGGGGGGAAATATATTCAATTTTAATTCAGAGAATGCATAAAAAATATTTTAGAGAAGATAACCGAAATAACAGATTGCATAATTGATAGTGTCAAGTGGTGAGATGTTGAATTCAGTCCTTTATTTTGAAATGATAAACGTCCATATCGTTGCACTATGCAATTATTCAAGTTTCCATTATAGAAACCAAACTGATAGCGGATATTGTTACCTGTGCTGTAGGTG
Source organism: Phyllopteryx taeniolatus (assembly GCF_024500385.1). Lineage (NCBI taxonomy): Eukaryota > Metazoa > Chordata > Actinopteri > Syngnathiformes > Syngnathidae > Phyllopteryx > Phyllopteryx taeniolatus. Next base: position 31,018,528 of record NC_084505.1, on the reverse strand, counting down.
TCTCAATCCAGAAAGAGACGTCTACTACGAACTCAGCAGGAAGTTGTTTGGAGAACAAAAACTCAGCACCCACCCAGTTCCAGAGTACATGGAGGCAGGAGAAATACCAAGGTACAAGTACACTACATTCTATAGACGTGGGTATTAGACTTGTGGGAAGAATAGTGTAAATAAATATGAACAGTTCATGAAACATATTTCAAGTGATGACATTGTATTGTAAATGATCTTTTTCTAGGTACTGCCTCAATAAGGCGGGTCTCAATTCTGTTAAAAAGATTCTTCTCTGTCTGGGGAGGTACTTCCCTGACATGAACTTTTGCCCCATCGTCCCTGCTCTGGTGGCGCTCATCTTACACTTCAGCCAGGACGAAGCGGAATGTTTCTACAGTGTTTCCAGACTGATTTGCTACAACGACCCAAATAAGCGTTACATTGACCAGACCTTTCTCACATACCGAGCCTCGTGCATGACCTTTGGAGACCTTGCCAACAGGTGTTGCCGGGGCATCCGGAAGTTGATCGCCAGTTCTCACCAGAACCTTTTTGAGTTTTACTCCGATTGGATCATGTGGATCTTTGCTGATCTTCCATTCACATATGCCATCAGAGTGCTTGATGTTTACCTCCTGGAGGGCTACAAGGTTCTTTACAGGTTTGCAATTATTTGCTCTGCATTGAACCCCACTTCAAACCTCACAAAAACGACAAAATAACTTACATATGTTGTTTGCAGGGTGGCGTTGGCTTTGCTGAGCCTCTACAAAGTGTCCGTGTCGTCCAGAGTTGCAGATGTGGAGGATTTCCGAACCGACATGAAAAGGTTCGTGCAGAATGTGGCTCGCCACTGCACGGTTGAGAATCTTTTGGGAAGAGCCTTCCTGGTTCCCATTGCCACGAGGAGAGAACTCAACCTCCTCTTCAAAGCCAACAAGGTCTCCCTCATGCAAAAAGGGGTCAGCATCCACCAGAAGAGGTGAGGGAACAAGAAACGTTTTAGATTTAATGGAAGGGAAAACTGTTAATCAAATATTGCTCTCACCTTTATACAGTAACTAGCCATGTACAGTATATAATGGTTCCTCATTGTCATAGTCTCACCATTGGTATTTTGATCCTAAAGGCAATCAGTGGGTACAGTGGACTTCAGCAACCTTAGCTCCAGTGTTGTGACAGCGACAGAGATGAGAGTGGTCTGGGCCTGGATACCGGAACGCTTTGCCCTTTTCAGTCCCATTAAGCTGTTCAGTACAACAGAACACGGAGGAAGTCTCGCTTCGTAAGTCAACACTTTACACAATTGTAAGCACAATGTGTGAGACTTTACACAATTGTAAGCACAATGTGTGAGAAGTTCCTTTTGACCTTTTAATGGATATAGACCATCCGTGATTGAGGACCAATCAATCCAGGGTATACCCCGCTTCTTGCCCCAAGTCAGCTGGGATAAGCTCTAGCTCACCATAACTCTAATGAGAAGATGCGGTACAGAAAATGGATGGATGAATGGATGGTCTTTTTTTTCTTTTTTCTTACATTAACTACATTTTTTTTAGCCAGAAAATCCAAAGGCCTCCTCAAAAGCTCACTTTCAACCAAAGTGGTTCCCGTGCAAGTGCCCAAACTAACATCAGTTCTTTCTTTGTCCATCACCAACCCAAAAGAACCATTTCAGGGATCGGAAAACTCGTGCTAGCAAGGAACCAAAACCTAACAGGGCAAGATTCTAAATGGATTATTTTTGAAATGATAGCATTACCATTTCAATATATGTAAAGTAAGATAAAGGGAAACTCCTTGCAAGACAAGAGGGAACCAGATAGTGTTTTTAGAGCGTCACTTAATGGTGTTTTTTTTTTATTGAATTAACTGCTGAAGTCAACAAGTGTGTCTGTCTGCATGCAGGCAGGTAGCATGCGCATTTTCATGCTGGTCAACAGACTTTATGCTTTGGCCATGTGCTATTTCTGTTACTGTCACAGTAAAATGCATCACTGGTCCCTTCTGTAGTAGCATAGCAATAACAAAAACAAAAAGGCAAGACACACATAGAGTTGATTGTTTAGCTGCTTACTGGTCTGAATTGCATCGTTTTGGATTTGAGGCATTTTTTCCAGAAAAGTTTCCTTGAACTGCACATGTTAACACCAGTACCACCAATGTGGTACCTCCTGTTTATTCATTTATAGGCTTGATGGGTTGTTATTTATTCATGCATATTCATCAATTTCTTTCATCAAGGTTCTATTATCATGTGGAGGGCCATGAACCCGTGGTGTTAATCATCAAAACAGTGGATGAAGAGGTAACTTTGCCTATATAACTATACCCGCTGGGCATATACACAGTATGCAGAAGATGATGACTTGCATTGCGTTTTGTATTGGATTGAACTGTTTTCTATTTCTTAGGTCTTCGGTGCCTTCATTTCGTCAGATATGACAGAGAGGCACAAGTACGACACCGATAAAGCAACATTTTTTGGAACGTGCGAATGTTTTGTTTTTACGGTGAGACATCCGATCAATGCCTTGCATCACAATTGTATTGGAATGTCCAGCATTGTCTAAGAAATATGAATGCTCTTTCAGCTTCGTCCCAGCATGGAGCGCTACCAGCGAGCCATGGTCAACATAATGACCAGGAAAGTCTGCCCTCAGCAGGCTCAGTTCAGCTCCCAGACCTCCTCCAACACAACTCTGACATGTCCTGCTGGGACACCCCAAGACCCCAGCTACTTGACCATCCCTTTCACTGCCCCCTCACAGGAACCATTCACTGCCAAGGAGCCAAAGAGAGCCAAGGAACAAGAAGCTTCCAAGTTCATAGCCTGCAGTGACGAACAGCTCATTATTGGTGGGTCAATTGCATAGTTAGGTCCGGGAGTTTTTAACTATTTTTCCTGTATAGACTATGAAGGTTGGCCAAGCACGTGCCATGACCAGTTCTGAATCTATTGATGGTTGATTACTGATTGTTGACACCCAATGTTTATTGGGGACCTCCTTGGATGCCCATTCCTTCTTCCAAGATGATTGGATGGGTAAAGTCAGCTCGTGGATTGGTAGAGCCTTCATCTTTTGGAGCATCATTTGGTTAGATGCTGTTCACGAATGTGTGGAGGAGTAATGTTTGATTAGACAGGGAGCCAACACCATTTGTTGAGCGAATTGTCCCTGTTATGACTTATGGTTGTGTTAACGTGGGTGTCCATTGTGTGTGTGGGATGACCTGAACCAAACAGGGGCACAATATTCTGGTGTAGAGTACATGAGTAACATCATATTTTACAATAATTCAGGATTGTAAAATAATCACTGCAATGAAGTTCGTTATATCCGAGGTATCAACATCATTCTGCCTTCTTCCAGGTGGGAACGGAGGCTATGCGCTCTGCCTTCAGCAGAACCTCGAGGCAGGCTACACAGAGACTTGTGACACATTCAAAAGCCTGCCACTCTGCAAAGGACATTTCAAGATCCAGTCTCTGGAAGTGTGGGGAATCCAGAACTCCATTTACTTTTCTCACTATTTGTCCTCCCAGCAAAACATATAGTTCTTCTGTGTCATACCTTTTACGTTTACGTTTTTGTTTTACTGATTTTTTTAAAAGATTTTTTTTAAATATAGTACACTGGTTGAAATTACTTTACTGTGTCTTTCTAATATCAAAACAAATGCCCTCGGGGATTTCAAACCCACACAAAACAGGCTGAGGTGGAGAGGTCAGCCGGTCAGCGACTGTGTGTGGACAAACAGTGGAACCTGCAGTTTTGAGTGAGTGTGTGTGTGTGTGTGTGTGTGTGTGTGAGAGACTTTCGGTTTAATTACACTACATGAAGCTAGTTTATTTCTTTACACATATAAAATATGGATATAAAAACAAACAAAAAAAAGAATATTCTCTTATATTCGAAATAATATATAAATATAATTACATTTTGAATAGATACGATACAAGATATTTGTAACGTAACTGTGATCAGTCGAAACGACAAATAGAGATGTCTGTGATTCAGTTTTGCCAAGTCGAAAGTGAATAACAGATATTTGCAATGTCGTTTCGCTCATGACAAACGATGTCACTTTTGCCATTCATACGTACGGGATTTGCAATGCAGTTGCCAGTGAAATAATGACGTTGGAGATATCTGAAATGACAATTGTGGATAGGAAGCATGTAGTTGAGGATATCTGTTCTTTTTGACTAGGCAAAACTGATTTACACAATTAGTCACATCCACTTGCAGTCTAGGTAGAGGCCTGCCAGAGAGATGGATCATGCAAAGATATTGTTATTGTACACGTAAAATACAATTTTGGCAGAGCAAGCCTTCAGATGCCTAAAAAAAAAAGAAACATGCACAAAATACACAATATGCACAAGATATATAACAACAATATAAAAGAGGTACACAACAGTAAGTAAACTGAAGTGACAAAGTCAATAAAATAAAGTGTCAGGTGCAGGGTTGTAATTCACTGTTGGTATACAGAATGGTTGTATTGTTAGTGTATTCATATTAAATGTAAGTTGGAAATGTTCAGGTTGAAGTGTGACGTCCCAGTATTCACATTTTCCAAGCTAATACGGAACATGTAAACGCACCACAGCAGTGACTGAGCATCAACTTGACCAAAAAAAAAAAAGAAAAACTGTTTTCGAAACAGTACCACCTACAGTTTAGCAACGCCGGCGTTGGCCTCATTCACTATAACCAAAATCCAGTTGAAACATAATGCGATAACCTCCGTACTACCGTGTCAATATAGAGGTAAGTTTGTTTATATAACGACGGGCTCAACGGTGTAGCATCAGTGAGGTTAGCTTGCTAGCTTATTTGTTCGAACGCAGCTAATGCTAACGGCAATTCCCGTACGTTTTTGCACACAAAAGGACAAACTCCGCTCTCATACTAGTCATTATTCCCGTACTAAAGCGATAACGGGAAAGGTTAAAGGCAGTCCTATCGCCAAAATACACGTGTTGGGTTTTAAAATGTGTTAATGTGCACAGGGGACGTGCTGTGATTCGTTCGAGATGATTCATAAACGCTACTTTTCACTTGTTTTGCTATCATGCCAGTAATCATGTCCTGTGTCCCCAAAATACGATAAACGAATGACCGTAAATGGTCTATTTTTGGGGCCTTATTATTAAACAAGTTGGACGGCATACTACTAAGAGAGAGGACGATTACTGTGCTTTCTTAGGTGATCAAATATGTAATAGCTGCCATGTAATTATTATGGCTAACATGATTTGATTGCCCGGATTAATACGTTGTCTAAGTGATTCCAAAATATAGACTGATGCAATACGTAAATTAACGATAAGACAACACAAAAATAAACGTGATTCCTAAAGCCGAGTGGCTGCTTCACAATCAATGAAATAGCTCACAGCGTTACACTATTGACAGTCAACAACCCAATGAAATTTGACCCACTTCGGGTCCCCACCCACAGTTTGAGAAACTCCACTAGAGCAGTATCGTTGCATTCTTATTTGCAGATTTACACAATTAAAGGTGATAAACTGTGTACAATGGTACAGTTTGAGCGGTAAATTTGCAGCATTATGATATTAACTGTTTATTAAAGGGATATACTGATTATCATATTCAGCATTTTGATGCATATCGGCATCAGCCTTTATTTATTATATAAAACCCTAGGGGGGCCTATTTGTTTAAGTTTTCATTTAACTTTGTAAAAAGTGCTGACCCTCGAAGCTCCCTGCACCTTTTGTTAGAATGTTAAAACAAAGATGTCTATTGTCTAAGCTTAAAAAAAACTTTAAAATGTTGCAAGTGGCGTTTGCAGTTTTCATAAAACAATACATTTTGTCATGCATGAAAAACTGTCTATGACCAGACAGTAGAATATTATTAACTAATTCCCTGCCAATGCCGTCCAAAGACGTCTTTCAGAATCCATCTATTCCCTGCCAATCCCGTCTAAAGACGTCAATGCCGTTTTTTAATGGGGATGGGTGGGGGAGGGTCTTGTGCAGTTTACGTGTGATCGTCAAGCCTCTGGATAACTGCAATGAGGAATGGCACCCTGTAGAGGGCAGCAACAATGCCTTGAGGTAAACATCCCTCCCTCAGAGGAGGAGGAGGAGGCGGGAAGCAAGAGACTGAGAAAAGGCAAACATAATGGCGGAACAGAGAGAAGACAAAATGAAAAAAATCTAACAAAAAAGCTTTCGGTACTAGAAATTAATTGCGCCAAGGCAAGAAAAATATTCCTGCGACTGACAGGAATGACGCCTTAGATCTGGGTGTCAAACTCAAATTCACAGTGGACCAAAAGGAAAAATTGGGACAATGTTGCGGGCCAAACTCAATATTTAATGAAAAATCACTGCGATGTGCATGTTTCCCTTCTATGCAGAAATATAGCGTTAAAGTTTAGCATATGACAACAAACTTAAATTTTGCTTAAACACTGAATCTGGAATAAACTAAATTTAATATTATAAATATGAGAAATCAAATTTGCGATAAAAGACATCAGTGGTATTTGTTTGTTGTTTTGTATTTAAATAGATAACATGAATTCTTCTGTCTTTCCATCTTCTATTTATCTATCTCCAACTACCTTTCTTTTTTATGTAAATCTTTTTTCAAAGGCCAACAACAAAACAACCCAAAAAAATAAGAATGTCCTTCAATAAAAATCCAAACTTCAAACTATTAACAGTCCCTGCATAGGAGTTGATAAAGGGCATTAAAAAAAAAACAATTCAATTATGTTATGTTCTTTGTTACAGCCACGTTGCTCCGCACATGACAAACAGGTCTGTCTTTTACTTTCGTGAACAGACAATCTGCCTCCCACCTGTCTTGGAAGTTAACCGTTTTCCATCTTTTGTTTGGCCATTTTTGGGAAGGGGAAGTGTAAATTTGCTCGAGGAGACTCGTAGCATAGTTGCTAACGATTGCAACAGAAAGGGAAGGGGCGCTCGCCGGTCAAGACTGATGGACCAACACACTAGCAAAGCATTCTGGGATTTGTAATATTAGTGGCACATGTGCTGTATACTGGCGGGCCAGCTCAAATACACATTTGATATGGTCTTGCGGGCCAAATATAATTACAAATTTGGCCCCCGGGCCTGAGTTTGACACGTATGCCTTAGATCGTGCGGGGGAATAAAGGATGACGCTCCGAGCCGAATCGCTTTGTTGCAAAGCTATCGCCCAAAATGCCGGGCCATATGGCGACATCAGCTGATCGTCTGCCGACCAGGATTTGAGTGAATGGGATCCGGAATTGTCAGATGAGTGAACTCCCTCTGGATCGCCAGCCGAGCTTCATGCCTCCGGATGATATGGAGACGAAGGTAACTCATTTGCAGCTCGCGCCAGCTACATTTAGTGAGCAAACACGCTCTTTCAATCTTTGTTACACAAAAACATAATTTAGTCCCACTCGTTCAGATTACAATGTAAGATCTGTTGCCAGTACTGATTTGAATTTTCCATTTCGTCCATCTTGCAGGAGTTCATCAGCCGCGAGTCAAACATCTTTTACGATTGCGACGAAGAAAAGTAATGTTTTTTTTTTTTTTTAACACTTGCAAAACTCGTCATCAATAAAAACTATTCTCTAGTAATGCTATGTATTTTTCAAAACTTACAGGTTATGCATGCAGCAGACATTCGACCCCCATTCCACTATGCAGTGCAGAAAAAAGAAGGTAATTGAATTCATTTTCTCCACGTCCCATGACAGCAATTTCAACAATGTATTTTTTAGTAATAGTTATGTTTCTAAACTGCACAGGTTGTGCTTCGAGTAGACGTTGGGACTGGTTTCAAGGACAATGACAACCACAGTAGATCCCATTCACCGCCACCAAAGAATAAAATCCAGATGTGGATAAAACTGCTAGATTTTATGCGCAAAGGAATAAAAACCTGGAATATTGAGCAAACGGTAGAGGTGGAGAATTTGGCGAAAAAAAAGTGCAAGTGTGGGAGCCCCATTTGTTCATGCATTTTTGTCTAATGTAGATTCTGTACAGTTATACTTGTAAATAAATAATTTTTCTGTCAAGAGTACTTTCTCACTGTTGTTTTAGGTTCAGATGTTTGAGATTTTCACTAAAGAAAAAAAATATTGGTGTCAAAGTCATTGTTCTGCTTGATCTGTCTGCTTTCACAAAAAGGCTGTTTTCTCCGTTTTTTTCTCCTCCAGAAACAGCTTTGGCTGAAAGTAGCCTATATTTGACTGCTGATTACTAAAGAACTGTATAAGCTAGAGACAACCCTTTTTTCTGATGAAAGAAGAGAGTCTGATCTTGTTTTTGGTGTTTACATAGTCAGAGTACACAATATTCTCTGGTGCTTGAAAAATGAGTGAAATTGCTGGCAGTGAATGAGTTAAACATTATCTCTTGAAAAATCATCCCTCTGTGGCCCCTTGTTATGCATCTTAATTTAGCGTTAATTTATCATTTTAAAACCTGTCCCGCCGCAGCAAGAACAGCCTATCATAGACTGTCGAGACAGAAGGCATGACCAAATAGTGTGCCAATCATTTTCTCGTGCACACACACACAGTTACACAATGCAGCCTTGCGCAGACTTTTTTATTTGGCCAGATTGTTTACCTTCGGTTAGTAACATAAGTTAAAAAAAGGAATTGACAGCTCTCGGGGAAAAAAACAAGGGTAAAGATTTGTACTATGCTCGTCTCGTGCATGTTCACGCAGGGGGTGGAGTGAAGTGAGGCAACATTCGAATCTTGGTGGCAGTTTGAAAACTGCAAGCTTTTCCTTTAAGTGTTGGAGTTTTTATTACTCAAACTTTTATCACCAATATTTTCCCTTTTACTGCAAATTAATATCGGCTCCGAATATTGGTTATCGGCGTCCTTGACTATTAATGGGAGGTATCGGCCCTGAGAATAAAACATCGGTCTGTCTCTATTTTTTTTTAATGTCTCTGTTTATAAAATGACTTCATGAGTGTATAGTTGTTATATCTCTCAGTAACAGCTCCTTTTGTTTTTGCAGTTCGAGACATGTCCTAGAATTAATCAGCGTTATGTAAAATCCATCTAATTTAATGTTAAATGTGTGTGTGTGTGGTCTTTTCCAAGGTCCCAGCCATGGAGGAAGACAGTTCATCTGTGACGGACCACTCCTCAGACGAAAGTAAGGATGGACACCCGTTTGTATTTTAAGATCTTCGGCTCCTTCATGAAGTTTTTTTTTTTTTTTTTTTAATTCGTACAAAGCAGAGCAGATAAATACACATGAAAAAAAATTCACTGAATCTAAATAATAGAATTATTGAAAATATCTCATTTCCACCAAGCAGTAGAGTCCAGTTTCTCTTGACAGAACTCTGAAGTTAAAATTTTTTAAACATACTTTTAACACCAACTGCACCTTTTAACACTGCTACATAATATCAAACATAAACCACAAGAAATAAAATTATATTTAAGGTAAACTAATAAATACATAAATCGATTAATAAATAAATATTAATTTCTAATTAAAATACATACCCATCACATTGGCATTTGGCATATACAGTCAGGTATATTAATATTGGGAAATTGACACAATTCTGATCTTTTTTTGGCACATAACACCACCACAATGGATTGGAAATGAAACGAACAATATGAGCTTCAACTGCAGACTTTCAGCTTTAATTTGAGGGTATTTACATCCAAATCAGGTGAAAGGTGAATATATATATATATATATATATATATATATATATATATATATATACACATCCCACTTTTTAAGGGACCAAAGATAATGGGACAAGTTAGCAATCGTAAATCAAATTTTTTAAGACTTTGTTGCAAATCCCTTGCAGTCAATTGCAAGTCTGGAATGCATAGATATCACGAGATGCCAGATTTCATCCCTGGTTATGCTCTGCCAGGCCTCTGCTGCAACTGTCTTCAGTTCCTGGTTGTTGTTGGGGCATTTTCCCTTCAGTTTTCCCTTTAGCAAGTGAAATGCATTCTCAATCGGATACAGGTCAGGTGATTCCTCTCTTTCCCTTCAACAGCTGGGAACAGGATAAACAGTGTATGAGCTATATGTAATTTAAATACTGATTCTTTGATGTGTTTACTCATCAGGTGCCAAAGCGTTTGACATTGAGTATATCGTAGAGTCCGATCCCAGCGATGACTTGACCCCCACTGAGCCTGATGACGACAAAAAGCCCAAGAAAAAGCAACGCAAGAGCCACCCTTGCACCGTTTGCAACAAAATATTTGACAGGCTTTCCAAACTTAACAGGCACCAATCTGTACACACAAGGCCAAAAACCTTAAAGACTCGCTATACCTGTCTGCATTGTGAGAAGACTTTCACAGAAGAAGAGAAACTGTTACGACACCAGGATACCCACAACCGGACAAAGGAGCACCCGTGCCCCGACTGCGATAAAGTGTTCAACAAGCCTTCCAGGCTAGCGCGGCATCAACGCATCCACGCCAGGAAACCAAAGGTGCCCCACCAGTGTTCCTTCTGCTCCAAGACATTCGATAAACTTTACAGGCGTATCCGTCACGAGCGAATGCATACGGGCGAGAGGCCTTTCACTTGCTCCTTCTGTGGGAAGGGATTTTCTGAGATGGGTCACTGCAAAGCTCACGAAAAGACGCACCAGGACAATCCGGAGAAGCCCCACCGTTGCCCCGACTGCGACATGTCCTTCTTCAAGGCCTCGGAACTCGGTCGACACCAGCGCTCGCACACCGGGGAGAAACCTTTTCAGTGCAGCGAATGTGACAGCACCTTCGCTCGTTCCGAGAGTCTGAAGAGACACATGAGGAGCCACACGGGCGAGCGGCCGTACGTCTGCATCACTTGCAGCAAGGGATTTTACTCCCGTCAGGATTTAAACATTCACTTGCTGATCCACTCGGGAGAGAAGCCCCACCTGTGCCCCGTGTGCGGCAAAGGCTTCTCGCAGCTGGGCAACATGAAGGAGCATGAGAAGAACGTCCACGTAAGGTCCGAGAAGTACGTTTGCAACGAATGCGGGGCCACCTTCACCAGGTACAAGTCGCTGAACCTGCACCAGCGGGTGCACACCGGGGAGAGGCCTTATCTCTGCCTGCCGTGCGGTCGCAGCTTTTCCTGGAGTCACTGCCTGAGCAGACACCGCAGGACTCACGCTCACAAGCAGATGTTGAGCGACGCGGCCAAAGGCCTAGAAGATTTTCAAGAACTCGTTGAGGATCAGTGCAGTTGAACACTGATCTGGCACTAGCCTCGCAAAACTGGTGCCAGACAAGCACTAACTTTTTGCTGACTGCTGTTATACGTTAAGACCGGGCGGTGACAACAGGTCCCTGGCACGAACAATCAATTGCCATATTCAAGAAACCAGCGGACTCTCGTCACGCCTTGTTTTGTAAACACTACAGACAAACACGGTAACTTATGGACATTACATTGGTGACTTGTTGACGTTATATAAGGTTGTGCCGCTCCGCCAGTGTAAAGCCAAACTGGTGTTTGGAACTTAGCACTGGCACCAGTTCAGCATGAAAGTGGTGTACTTTGCCCTTGTTAACCATATATTAAATACAATTAGGGGTTGGACTAGACCCCTTTGTTTCCCTTCAATCATACTAATCAAGACAATTCGGACAACTTTATGTGGACGATGTGAGTGTCTGAGTCTCGCGTAATGTATGAAATACTTTGCGAACACCGACAGTTGCTTCCGACACAACAGAGTGGGAGAAGTGAGTGGCAAGTGTTTTTCGAAAGAAATATAGGGCTCCGTGTTTGCACATGGTCTTTAAAGCCCATGTAAAGTAAATTCAGTGATTTGTTTCTAAATACATGATACATGTTTGAATTGCTGAAAATGTGGAAAGACTGCTAATTCTGAACAAACGTACTGAATTGTGGAGCGTTAGACTGATTTTCACCATTTCAGTTTTCCTGATGTTTGGGCGAGGCTAAAATGGTGCCCAGGAACACACTTTGGTGTCATTGTATAGGTACAATAAAACTTTGGTAGAGCAAGACTGCAGATGTCTAAAAAAATAAAATAAAATGCACAAGATACACAATATGCACAAGAAATAACTTATTACTCTAAAAGGTAGATAACAGAACAGTAAGTGAATGCAGAAGTGACAAAATAAATTAAATAGATCAAATAAAGTGTCAGGTGCTGAGTTGTATTGCATTGTTGATATAGAGAATGGTTGTATTGTTGCTGTATTCATCTATTTATGATGGAAATGTTCAGGTTGAAGCGAATTGTCCCAAGTGTGTAGCAGGGTAATAGTTTATGAATTTTCCAAGCTTACACGGAGCATGTAAACGCACCACAGCAGTGACTGTGTCGTACACACACAGAAACAAATATAAAAAGAAAAGGAAATAGTTTTCGAAACAATACCACTTCCAGTCGAGCAACGCTGTCTTTGGCCCTTTTCACTATTACAAGACCCAGTTTAAACATAATGCTATAACCTCTGCACTACCGTATTAATAGAGAGGTGTTTTTATTTCACTACTCTTAACGGTGTGGTGAGGTTAGCTTGCTAGCTTATTGGTTTGAATGCAGCTAATGCTAACAGCAATGCCCCTCGTGCGAACGTGTTTGCACACAAAAGGACAAACTCCGCTCACATACTAGCCATTGTTCCCATACGAGGAGAAAGGTAAACGTCTGTCTTCAAAAATACGTGTTGGGTTGTAAAAGGTGTTGGCGTGCATAGAGGGCGTGCTGTGATTCGTTGGAGTTGAACGCTACTTTGCACTTGTTTTGCTATCAGGTTAGTAAATATGGTCTGTGTCACCCAAATACGATAAACACGTCTTAACCTTTTTTCGGCGAGGTTCACATAACTACCTTATCACCGCAAAGGACCTTAAATGTTCTAATTTGATGGTCTTACCCTTAAACAACCTGTACTGCATACTACGAAGAGAGAGGACTATCCCTCTCTGTTTTCTTAGTTTATGAAACATGCAATTGCTGCCATATAATCTATGTGGCTATTTGATTTGCCTTGACCGATGCCTTAAGGATCTCCAACAACACAAACGTGATTGCTGAAGCCGTGTGGCTGCTTCACAATCAATGAAAAATAGCATACATCGTTTCACTTTTGACAAATCAGCAACCCAATGAAATTTGACCCATTTTGGGTCACCATCCACAGTTTGGAAAACTACACTAGAGCAATATAGTTGCATCCTTATTTTAACATTCACACCATTAGAGGAGATAACTATTTACAATGGTACAATTTGAGCGGTAACTTTGCTGCATTATGATGTTAACTCTATTATTCGATTCAATTATCAGCTGGGCTGATTATCGATACCGATATTCAGCATTTTGACGCATTTCGGCATTAGCTTTTTTTTCTGTCTCTTTTTTTTTTAATATGACGGCTGATAGATTTTTTTTTAAAAACTAAACTTAAGGGAACTATGTATTAACATTTTCAGTTAACGTTACCTGAGATGCAGTTGACCCTGGGAATTCCTGCACTTTTTGTTTTTGTTTGAATGTAAAACAAATTTGTATTTGTGAAAGAGTAACATTTCAGTTATATTGAAAATTTGGAACACAATTTACTGTTGATTGAAAACTTGAAAGGGGGATATTTGTTTTCATTTAACTTTATAAAACATGCTGCTGAGCCTGGGAGCTCCTTGCGCTTAAAATTTTAAAACAACGTGTCTAAGAAAGAAAACTAACATGCTGACAATCTGAAAAGGTGTTTAATATGCTAAAAGGCATTTAAACGAAGTTAAAGGTGGTGTTTGCAGTTTTGTTGCCGTTTTCATGCATGTTAAAACTGCATGTCCCAACAGTAGAATATTGGTAAAATTATCTTTTGAAAAATCATCCCTCTCTGGCCCAGTTATGCCTCATTTAGTTTTATTATTTTAAAACATGTCCCGCCGCGACAGGAACAGGCAATCAGAGACTGTAGAGTCAGAAGGTGTGGTCACATAGTGTCAATCATTTTCAAAAGTTAGCAAAGTTGCTCAGCTCTCGAAAACGTTTGTACAATGCACGTCTCGTGCAGGTTCACGTTGGTGAGGGGCGTGGCTTTTGTTAGAGATGCGTGTGGGGGAGTGAAGTGTGGCTACATTCAATTCTTGCTGGCAGCTTGAAAACTGTAAACTTTTTAACTGTTGGAGTTTGTATGACTCAAAATTTTAACGCCAATATTTTTCCTATTACTGCAAATGAATATCGACTCCAAATATCAGTTATCAGCCTACTTGACTACTAATAATTGGTATCAGCCCTGAAAAAAAGACATCTGTTAATCTCTACCTCATTATATCCCCCATTCTAAAATGAATTCAAGAGTGTATAGTTGTTTTACTGTATTGCTTAGTAACAGGCCCATTGTTTTTTGCAGTTATGAACATGTCATAGAATGAATCAGTATTATGTTTTGAAACATTCCTCTAATTTAATGTTAAGTGTGTGTGGTGTTTTGCAAGGCCCAAGCCATGGAGGAAGACAGTTCATCTGTGACAGAGCACTCCTCAGACGAAAGTAAGTATTGATACCATTTTGTATTTTAAGACCTTCAGCTTCAGCGCCATTTATTCTAGAATTTGTAGTGGAACTGTGTGAGGCTTCTGGCTATGTCCTGATTGCATGTTCCAGCTAATAAATCACATCTATCGTCATCTGCAGGTTTCTGTTGCACAATATATTTAGCTATGTCATCTCCATAAATTAAAATAGATATGTTCAAATTTATTGAGGTGTACCTATATTGTATAATATTATTGATGCATTGAAATGAAAATTATTGGCCGAAACTGAAAACCGAAATGGGGGAGCCCACAGCCGAAAACATGTAAGGCGGAACACCGAAAGAAATGATCAATCAATCAAACTTTATTTGTAAGCTCTTTTCATACAAAAAAATGCAATGCTTTACATTGATTAAAATATACAAATAATTCCAATCTGCCAATTATTAATAATCAATGTATGCCAGTTATTACTAAAATTGCTTTTATGGTTATGACTTTAGAGCCGCCCGTAGAAATTCACTTTCAGAACAATTTGTCTGAATTTCCATATTTTTGAATTTATGTCAAGAACATTACTGCGGGACAGTTATCGCTGTCTATTATGTAATAGGATAAATAAAAAAAATAAAAAACTAGTTTTATGCATTGTGAGATTCAAAATGAGTCATTTTGATTGGCTCACGAAGGCTACGTACGTGGTCATTTGACAGCCTTGTGTCGTCTGATTGGTGAATTGGAGTCAAATGACAGTGATTGGCGCAACGGGCACCCTATGTGGAAGTTGAAGATGGAGTCTAAAAATAGACGCGCGCACACACAATAATGGATGAATAAAACTAGCGAACGGCATGTCGATCATTGCAACGGAGTAAAAGTATCGATCCTTCTTCACATAAATACTCAAAAGTGAAAAGTACGGTGCATTTAAAGTACTCTGACAAATACATCCATCCATTTACTGTACCGCTTATCCTCACGAGGGTCGCGGGCGTGCTGTACCCTGAACTGGTCACCAGCCAATCGAAGGGCACATATAAACAAACAATCATTCGCACTCACATTCACACTTACGGGCAATTTAGGGTCTTCGATCAACCTACCACTTATGTTATTGGGATGTGGGAGGAAACCGGAGTGCCCGGAGAAAACCCACGCAGACACGGAGAGAACATACAAACTCCACACAGGCGGGGCCGGGATTTGAACCCCGGTCCTCAGAACTGTGAGGCAGATGTGCTAACCAGTCGACCGCCGTTCCGCCCTGACAAGTACAGTTTATTGAAAATGTTACTTGAGTAAATGTAACGGAGTAAATGTAGTGCATTACTACCCACCTCTGGTACTTGGTCATAAAGGTGGGGTTTCATTTGTTGAAAGTACGTGTAAACTACGGTGGCCTGGAAGTGCAAAACAATATACTTTGGCTGCCCTCAGTCTAATCTTGAATAAAACTTTTCTGTGACAAAGTACAGTGGGGCAAAACAAGTATTTAGTCATCCAGCAATTGTGCAAGTTCTCCCACTTAAAAAAGATAAGAGAGGCCTGTAATTTTCCTCCTCGGTAAACCTCACCTGTGAGAGACAAAATGAGAAAAATAAAATAAAATCCAGAAAATAACTGTCTGGTTTTTAAATAATTTAATGGCAAATTATTGTGGAAAATAAGTATTCGGTCAATAACAAAAGTTCATCTCAATACTTGGTTATATACCCTTTGTTGGCAATGACAGGTCAAATGTTTTGTGTAAGTCTTCACAAGGTTTTTACACACGGTTGCCGGTATTTTGGCCCATTCCTCCATGCAGATCTCCTCTAGAGCAGTGATGTTTTGGGGCTGTCGCTGGGCAACACAGACTTTCAACTCCCTCCAAAGATTTTCTATGGGGTTGCGATCTGGAGACTGGCTAGGCCACTCCAGGAGCTTGAAATGCTTCTTACAAAGTCACTCCTTCGTTGCTTGGGCGGTGTGTTTGGGATCATTGTCATGCTGAAAGACCCAGCCACGTTTCATCTTCAATGCCCTTGCTGATGGAAGGAGGTTTTCACTCAAAATCTCACGATACATGGCCCCATTTTTTCTTTCCTTTACAGTCTGTCCTGGTCCCGTTGCAGAAAAACAGGCCCAAAGCATGATGTTTCCATCCCCATGCTTCACAGTAGGTCTGGTGGTCTTTGAATGCAACTTGGCATTCTTTCTCCTCCAAACACAATAAGTTGAGTTTTTACCAAAAAGTTCTATTTTGGTTTCATATGACATTCTCCCAATTCTCTTCTGGATCATCCAAATGCTCTCTAGCAAAGTTCAGACAGGGCCTGGACATGTACTGGCTTAAGCAGGGGGACACGTCTGGCACTGCAGGATTTTAGTCCCTGGCGGCGTAGTGCGTTACTGATGGAAGCCTTTGTTATTTTGCTGCCAGCTCTCTGCAGGTCATTTACTAGGTCCCCCCGTGTGGTTCTGTGATTTTTGCTCACCGTTCTTGTGATCATTTTGATCCCACGGGGTGAGATCTTGCGTGGAGCCCCAGATCGAGGGAGATTATCAGTGGTCTTGTATGTCTTCTATTTTCCAATAATTGTTCCCACAGAGGATTTCTTCACACCAAGCTGCCTACCTATTGCAGATTCATTCTACTGTTAACGAGTTCAAACAGGTACCATTAATACAGGTAATAAGTGGAGGACAGAGGAGCCTCTTAAAGAATAATTTACAGGTGTGTGAGAGCCAGAAATCTTGCTTGTTTGTAGGTGACCAAATACTTACTTTCCACCATAATTTGCTAATACATTATTTAAAAAAATCAGACAGTGATTTTCTGGATTTTTTTGGTTTGCTCTCATTGTCTCTCATAGGTGAGGTATACCTATGATGAAAATTACAGGCCTCTCTAATCTTTTTAAGTGGGAGAACGTGCACAATTGGTGGCTGACTAAAAACCTTTTTGCCCCACTGTAAATGCAGGAGACCCTCCTTCCCTATCCATTGCTGTTTTGTTAGTCTGTGTCGTTCTGACTGAGGTGGCACGTTTTTTTTTTCTCTTTCAGTACTATTTTGAATCGGAAAATCACCCTAAATCAAACCAGCTACTACAGCACCATGTAAAAGCAGCATTATTGGTTTGTTGCAATATAGTGGTTTTTCCTGGCCAGGCTCAATTTCCACCCAAACCCTCATTGACGATCACCCTGCGATTGACTGGCGATCAGTCCAGACTGAACTTGGCTCTCTCTTTTTATCAGCTGGGAACAGGATGAGCAGTGTTGAACATAAATGGGCTACATGTTTCATTTAAATACTGATACTTTGATGTGTTTGCTCAACAGGTGACGTAGCCTTCGACATTGAATATGTCATAAAATCGGATACCTCCCCTGAGCCTGAGGATGACAAAAAGCCCAAGAAAAAGCAATGCAAGAGCCACCCTTGCACCGTTTGCAACAAAATATTTGACAGGCTTTCCAAACTTAACAGGCACCAATCTGTACACATAAGGCCAAAGACCTTAAAGACTCTCTATACCTGTCTGCATTGTGAGAAGACTTTCACAGAAGAAGAGAAACTGTTACGACACCAGGATACCCACAACCGGAAAAAGGAGCACCCGTGCCCCGACTGCAATAAAGTGTTCAACAAGCCTTCCAGGCTAGCGCGGCATCAACGCATCCACGCCAGGAAACCAAAGGTGCCCCACCAGTGTTCCTTCTGCTCCAAGACATTTGATAAACTTTACAGGCGTATCCGTCACGAGCGAATGCATACGGGCGAGAGGCCTTTCACCTGCTCCTTCTGCAAGAAGGGATTCTCCGAGATGGGTCACTGCAAAGCTCACGAAAAGACGCACCAGGACAATCCGGAGAAGCCCCACCGTTGCCCTGACTGCGACATGTCCTTCTTCAAGGCCTCGGAACTCGGTCGACACCAGCGCTCGCACACCGGGGAGAAACCTTTTCAGTGCAGCGAATGTGGCATCACCTTGGCCCGTTCCGAGAGTCTGAAGAGACACATGAGGAGCCACACGGGCGAGCGGCCGTACGTCTGCATCACTTGCAGCAAGGGATTTTACTCCCGTCGGGATTTAAACATTCACCTTGTGATCCACTCGGGAGAGAAGCCCCACCTGTGCCCCGTGTGCGGCAAAGGGTTTGCGCAGCTGGGTAACATGAAGGAGCACAAAAAGAACGTCCATGTAAGGTCCGGCAAGTACGTTTGCAACAAATGCGGGGCCACATTCACCAGGTACAAGTCTCTGAACATGCACCAACGGGTGCACACCGGGGAGAGGCCTTATCTCTGCCTGCCGTGCGGTCGCAGCTTTTCCTGGAGTCACTGCCTGTGCAGACACCGCAGGACTCAGGCTCACAAGCAGATGTTGAGCAACGCAGCCAAAAGCCTAGAAGATTTTCAAGAGCTCGTTGAGGATCCATGCAGTTGAACATTGATCTGGCACTGGCCTCGCAAAACTGGTGCCAGCCGGGGCCTGGACGAGACCCCCTTGTTTCCCTTCAGTCATAGTAATCAAGACAATTGGGCCAATTTTATGTGGCACAGTTTGGTGAAGGCCTTTTCTTTTTCCACCATGACTGTGCCACCAGGCACAGTGCAAGTAGGGACTGGTATTTAACTACATGTCCATGATTGACTAAAATCAGTTGATACTTTTCCGACAGAAACAGTCGCTTCCAACAAAATCGGGCGGGAGAAGTGAGTGTCACGTGTTTTTCTAAAGAAATATAAGGTTAACTTGTCCCACCCACGTTAGCCCAAGATCATTAACGACCCTGTAATGTGAATTCAGAGATTTGTTTCTAAATACATTCTGCACATATTGAAGATAATTGCTGAAAATGTGCAAAGACTGCTTACGCTGTACAAACATACTGAATTGTTGAGATGTAGTGTTTTTCATCATTTCAGTTTTCAGTTTGGGTGAGGCTAAAACCGGCGCCCAGTGACGCCCAATAAAACTTTGGCAGAGCAAGTCTGCAGATGTCTAAAAAAAAGAAAATGCACAATATGCACAAGAAATAACTTACTATCATGGAGGTACAACCCCACGAAAACATAATGTTGGTTGATTGAAATAAACCCCAATTCCAATGAAGTTGGGACCTTGTGTTAAACATAAATAAAAACAGAATACAATGATTTGCAAATCATGGTCAACCTATATTTAATTGAATACACTACAAAGACAAGATATTTAATGTTCAAACTGATAAACTTCATTGTTTTTAGCAAATAATCATTAACTTAGAATTTTATGGCAGCAACACATTCCCAAAAAGCTGGGACAGGGTCATGTTTACAACTGTGTTACATCAACTTTTCTTTTAACAACATTCAATCAACGTTTGGGAACTGAGGACACTAATTGTTGAAGCTTTGTAGGTGGAATTCTTTCACATTCTTGCTTGATTTACAGCTTCAGCTGTTCAACAGTCCGGGGTCTCCGTTGTCGTATTTTATGCTTCATAATGCGCCACACATTCTTAATGGGAGATCGGTCTGCACTGCAGGCAGGCCAGTCTAGTACCCGCACTCTTTTACTACGAACACGTGCAGAATGTGGCTTGGCATTGTCTTGTTCAAATAAGCATGGGTGTCCATGAAAAAGACATTGCTTGGATGGCAGCATATGTTTCTCCAAAACCTGTATGTACCTTTTAGCATTAATTGTGCCTTCACAGATGTGTAAGTTACCCATGCCACTGGCACTAACACAGCCCCATACCATCACAGATGCTGGCTTTTGAACTTTGCGTCCATAACAGTCTGGATGGTTATTTTCCTCTTTGGCCCGGACAACACGACGTCCACAATTTCCAAAAACAATTTGAAAGGTGGACTCATCGGACCACAGAACACTTTTCCACTTTGCATCAGTCCATCTTAGATGAGCTCGGGCCCAGAGAAGCTGGCGACGTTTCTGGGTGTTGCTGATAAATGGCTTTTGCTTTGCATAGTAGAGTTTTAAGTTGCACTTAGGGATGTAGCGCCGAACTGTATTTACTGACATTGGTTTTCTGAAATGTTTCTGAGCCCATGTGGTGATATCCTTTACACATTAATGTCGGTTTATGTTTCTGTGCCGCCTGAGGGATCGAAGGTCACGAGCATTGAAAGTTGGTTTTCGGCCTTGCCGCTTACATGCAGTGATTTCTCCAGATTCTCTGAAGCTTTTGACGATATTATGGACCGTAGATGATGAAATCCCTAAATTCCTTGCAGTTGTACGTTGAGGAACATGGTCCTTAAACTGTTGGACTATATTCTCACGTACTTGTTCACAAAGAGGTGAACCTCGCCCCATCTTTGCTTGTGAATGACTGAGCAATTCAGGGAAGCTCCTTTTATACCCAATCATGGCACCCACTTGTTCCCAATTAGCCCGTTTACCTATGGGATGTTCCAAACAGATGTTTGTTGAGCATTCCTCAATTTTATCACTTTTTTGCAACCTGTCCCAGCTTTTTTGGAACGTGTCGCAGCCATAAAATTCTAAGTTAATGATTATTTGCTAAAAACAATTAAGTTTATCAGTTTGAACATTAAATATCTTGTCTTTGTAGTGTATTCAATGAAATATATTGAACATGATTTGCAAATCATTGTATTCTGTTTTTATTTATGTTTAACACAACGTACCAACTTCATTGGAATTGGGGTTGTCGATAATAGAACAGTAAGCGAACACTGAAGAGACAAAATAAATAAAATAGAACAAATAAAGTGTCAGGTGCTGAGTTGTCTTGCATTGTTGATATGGAGAATGATAGTATTGTTGCTGTGTTCATGTATGTCAGTTGGAAATCTTCAGGTTGAAGCGTACTGTTTGTCCCAAGTGTGTCTCGGGGTGATAGTATGTGAATTTTCCAAGCTTCCACGGAGCATGTAAACGCACCACAGCAGTGACCGTTCCTCAAACACCCACACACGTAAATTAAAAGCCAATAGTTTTCGGAACAGTAACACCTCCAGTTTAGCCACGCCAACTTTCACTATTACAAGACCCAGTTTAAACATAATGCTATAACCTCTGCACTACTGTAATAATAGAGAGGTAAGTCTTTTTGTTTCACGACTCTCAACAGTGTGGTGAGGTTAGCTTGCTTGCTTATTGGTTTGAATGCAGCTAATGCTAACAGCATGTCACCTCGTGCGAACGTGTTTGCACATAAATGGACAAACTCCGCTCACATACTCGCCATTGTTTCCATACGAGGAGACAGGTAAACGTCAGTCTTCAAAAATACCTGTTGGGTTGTAAAAGGTGTTAGTGTGCATAGAGGGCGTGCTGTGATTCGTTGGAGTTGAACGCTACTTTTCACTTGTTTTGCTGTCATGTTAGTAAAAATGGCCGGTGTCACTTAAATACGATAAACGCGTCTTAACTTTTTTTCGGCGAGGTTCACATAACTACCTTATCACCGCAAAGGACCTTAAATGTTCTAATTTGATGGTCTTACCCTGTAACAACCTGTACTGCATACTATGAAGAGAGAGGACTATCCCTGTCTGTTTTCTTAGTTTATTAAACATGCAATTGCTGTCATATAATCAATTTGATTTGCCTCGCCGCCGGCATTAATACATTATCTGAGCGATTTCCATAATTTTGACCGATGCGAAAAGGAACTCCAAGAATACAAACGTGCTGGAAGGCATTTAAATGAAGTTATAGGTGGAGTTTGCAGTTTTTTTTGTTGTTTGTTGTTTTCACGCATGTTAAAACTGCAGGTCCCCACAGTAGAATATTCGTAAAATTATCTTTTGAAAAAGCATTCCTCTCGGTCCACGTTATGCCTCTCATTTCGTTTTATTATTTTAAAACGTGTCCCGCCTCGACAGGAAAAGGCTATCAGAGACTGTAGAGACAGAAGGTTTGGCATTTGTATGACTCAAAGTTTTAACGCCAATATTTTCCCTATGACTGCAAATGAATTTCGGCTCCAAAAATTAGTTATTAGGCTCCTTGACTACTAATAATTGGTATCAGCCCTGAAAAAAGACATCTGTCTATCTCGACCTCACTATATCCCCATTATAAAATGAATTCAAGAGTGTATAGTTGTTATACCGTATCTCTAAGTAACAGGCCCATCGGTTTTTGCGGTTCTGGACATACCATAGAATGAATCAGTATTATAATGTTTTGAAACATTCCTCAAATTTAATGTTAAGTGTTTGTGGTGTTTTGCAAGGCCCCAGCCATGGAGGAAGACAATTCATCTGTGACAGATCACTCCTCAGACGAAAGTAAGTATTGACAAGTAAGTATCGGCTCCGCAAAAGACATTTACTCCGCATCGCTGTCACGTATGAATCCAAAAGCTAGTTTATTTTTAGCCTTGTCACGTGTCTTGTGGCATAGTACTGAAACTATCTGACGTCCAATAAAGTTTTTTTCAATCTTGTCAGTGAAAAATACACGTAGTCGGTGTGGGATTATTTTGCGGTGTCTCAGACAAACAACACGCAAGTTATTTGCAGTCTGTGCACAACTGACGTACGTTGTGGGGGGACGTCATCTAAATGCTTCAACAACAAATTTGACGAGGCACCTAAAGAATGTACACAAGGAGGAGCATGCTTTGTTCAAGCAACGCAGCGTGGGTGGAGCCCCCCCCCCAAAAAAAGGACGCAAACTCTGGACAACGCCCGTCCATATAGCCAGGACAGTAAGAAAGTTAGAGTAAGCATGTCATTAACATTATTTGTTGAAATAATTTAATTACATTAAGTTAGCACCCAGTATTTCTGTCAAGTTGTAATGTTGATTTGACCTAACTTTATGCCAGTGGCCAATCCTTGAATGCCCCCTTGAGGTCATTGATGTTTTAACTTTTGTCTAAAATGAGAATACTTTATACTACAGAATGCTTTAAGATACTCGGTGTACAGTACAAAAGTATATACAATAAATGAACAAGTCATGTCAATAGACACATTGCTCCATCTTGTGATCGGTTATCGTTTTTTTAAACTTGCTGATCGCTGATTGGCCCCAAAAATCCAGATTGTGTGAAGCCTAATTTTAAGACCTTCAGCGCCATTTATTGTTCTCAAGTTTGTAGTGGAACTGCGTGAGGCTTCAGGCTATGTCCCGATTGCATTTTCCATCTCATAAATCACATCTGTAGTCATCTGCAGGCTTCTGTTGCACAATATATTGAGGCACGTCATCTCAATAACTTAAAATTCATCTTGATGTCTGCAGTTTTATTGTGGCCCATCTCTGAATCAGCTAATATAAGGAATACCCAAATCATGATTTTACACTTTAACTTTTCCACTGCACGGTACTGACTCAGCTCGAGATGGCCCTACTCTGTAAAACTAGGTATGACAAAGTCGCACAGATTGGCCATTGCTGCTATTTTCACAGAAGATACACAGCTAGAAAAAAACAAAAAAAGATGCTTACATTGGCTGCCCAGTTGTTGTGCCATCGCTCTGGACCCTGTTGTATTCCACTCAAGACAGTCTCCACTTCATTTTTGGTTGCCCTCAGTCTTTTCTTGAATAAAACCTTACTGTGACAAAGGAATTGCAGGAGACCCTCCTTCCCTATCCATTGTTGTTTGTTAGTCTGTCTCATTCTGACTGATGTAGCGTTTTTTTTTTTTTTGTACTATTTTGAATCGGAAAATCACCCCAAATCAAACCAGCTACTACAGCACATTGTAAAAGCAGCATTATTGGTTTGTTGCAATATAGTGGTTTTTCCTGGCCAGGTTCAATTTCCAGCCAAGCCCTCATTGACGATCACCCTGCGATTGACTGGCGATCAGTCCAGACTGAACTTGGCTCTACCTCTTTATCAGCTGGGAACAGGATGAGCAGTGTTGAAAATAAATGGACTACGTTTCATTTAAATACTAATACTTTGATGTGTTTGCTCATCAGGTGACGCAGCCTTCGACATTGAGTATGTCGTAGAATCGGATACCTCCACTGATCCTGAGGATGACAAAAAGCCCAAGAAAAAGGAAGGGAAGAGCCACCCTTGCACCGTTTGCGACAAAATATTTGACAGGCTTTCCAAACTTAACAGGCACCAATCGGTACACAAAAGGCCAAAGACCTTAAAGACTCACTATACCTGTCTGCATTGTGAGGAGACTTTCACAGAAGAAGAGAAACTGTTACGACACCAGGATTCCCACAACCGGAAAAAGGAGCAGCCCGTGCCCCGACTGCGATAAAGTGTTCAACAACCCTTCCAGGCTATTGCGGCATCAACGCGTCCACACCAGGAAACCAAAGGTGCCCCACCAGTGTTCCTTCTGCTCCAGGACATTCGATAAACTGTCCAAGCGTATCCGTCACGAACGAATGCACACGGGCGAGAGGCCTTTCACCTGCTCCTTCTGTAAGAAGGGATTCTCCGAGATGGGTCACTGCAAAGCTCACGAAAAGAAGACGCACCATGACAATCCGGAGAAGCCCCACCGCTGCCCCGACTGCGACATGTCCTTCTTCAGGGCCTCTGAACTCGGTCGACACCAGCGCACGCACACTCGGGAGAAACCTTTTCAGTGCAGCGATTGTGGCATCACCTTCGCCAGTTCCGAGAATCTCAAGAGACACATGAGGAGCCACACGGGCGAGCGGCCGTATGTCTGCATCACTTGCAGCAAGGGATTTTACTCCCGTCAGGATTTAAACATTCACTTGCTGATCCACTCAGGAGAAAAGCCCCACCTGTGCCCCGTGTGCGGCAAAGGGTTTGCACACCTGGGCAACATGAAGGAGCACGAGAAGAACGTCCACGCAAAGTCCAGCAAGTACGTTTGCAACAAATGCGGGGCCACATTCACCTGGTACAAGTCTCTGAACCTGCACCAGCGGGTGCACACTGGGGAGAGGCCTTATCTCTGCCTGCCGTGCGGTCGCAGCTTTTCCTGGCGTCACTGCCTGAGCAACCACCGCAGGACTCAGGCTCACAAGCAGATGTTGAGCAACGCGGCCAAAAGCCTAGAAGATTTTCAAGAGCTCGTTGAGGATCAATGCAGTTGAAAACTGATCTGGCACTGGCCTCGCAAAACTGGTGCCAGACAAGCACTAACGTTTTGGCTGTACGAGACCCCTGTTTCCCTTCAGTTGTAGTAAGTTGTCATAAAGATAATTTGGACAACTTTATGTGGGACAGTTTGGGAAAGGCCTTTTCTTTTCCAGCATGACAGTGCCACCATGCGGGAACATTGTCCTTAAACTGTTCGACTATTTTCTCACGCACTTGTTCACACAGAGGTGAACCTCGCCCCTTCTATGCTTGTGAATGGCTGAGCAATTCAGGGAAGCTCGTTTTATACCCAATCATGGCACCCACCTGTTCCCAATTAGCCTGTTCACCTGTGGGATGTTCCAAACGGGTGTTTGATGAGCATTCCTAACTTTCTCAGTCTTTTTTGCCACCTGTCCCAGCTTTTTGGAACATGTTCCAGCCATGAAATTCTATGTTAATGATTATTTGCGAAAAAAACAATTAAGTTTATCAGTTTGAACATTAAATATCTTGTCTTTGTATTATATTCAATTACATATTGGTTGAACATGATTTGCAAATCATTGTATTCTGTTTTTATTTATGTTTAACACAACGTCCATTGGGACTCCATCGTTCTGCTGGGGGACTTCAATGCTCACGTGGGCAATGACAGTGAGACCTGGAAGGGCGTGATTGGGAGGAACGGCCCCACCGATCAGAACCCGAGTGGTGTTCTGTTATTGGACTTCTGTGCTCACCCTGGATTGTCCATATGAACACCATGTTCAAGTATAAGGGTGTCCACACGTGCACTTGGCACCAGGACAACCTAGGTCGCCGTTCGACTTTGTGGTCGTGTCATCGGACTTGCGGCCGCATGTCTTGGACACTCAGGTGAAGAGAGGAGCAGAGCTGTCAACTGATCACCACCTGGTGGTGAGTTGGCTCCGATGGTGGGGGAAGATGCCGGTCCGACGTGGCAGGCCCAAACATACTGTGAGGGTCTGCTGAGAATGTCTGGCAGAATCCCCTGTCAGAAGGAGTTTCAACTCCCACCTCCGGTAGAACTTCACCCACGTCCTGGGGGATGCGGGGGGTATTGAGTCCGAGTGCACAATGTTCCGCGCCTCTATTGCCGAGGCGGCCGACCGGAGCTGTGGCCGTAAGGTAGTCTGTGCCTGTCGTGGCGGCAATCCCCGAACCTGTTGGTGGACACCAGCGGTGAGTGATGCCGTGAAGCTGAAGGAGTCCTATCGGGCGTTTTTGGCCTGTGGGACTCCTGATGCAGCTGACGGGTACCGGCTGGCCAAGTGGAATGCGGCTTTGGTGGTCACTGAGGCAAAAACCCGGGCGTGGGAGGAGTTCGTGAGGCCATCGAGAACGACTTCCGGGCGAGAATAATTCGAAGATCTCCTCAATTCCACCGACACGCCTTCCTTTGAAGAAGCAGAGTCTGTGTTCTCTGAGGTAGGCTCTCCTATCTCTGGGGTTGAGGTCACCGAGGTGGTTAAAAAGCTCCTGGATGGCAAGGCCCCGGGGGTGGATGAGATTTGCCCGGAGTTCCTAAAGTCTCTGGATGTTGTGGGGCTGTCCTGGTTAATACGCCTCTGCAACATCGTGTGGACAGTGGGCACAGTGCCTCTGGATTGGCAGACTGGGGTGGTGGTCCCCCTTTTTAAGAAGGGGACCGGAGGGTGTGTTCCAACTACAGGGGGATCACACTCCTCAGCCTCCCTGGTAAGGTCTATTCAGAGGCGCTGGAGAGGAGGGTCCGTCAGGAAGTCGAATCTCAGATTCAGGAGGAGCAGTGTGGTTTTCGTCTTGGCCGTGGAACACTGGACCAGCTCTACACCTTCGGCAGGGTCCTCGAGGGTACATGGGAGTTTGCCCAACCAGTCTACACGTGTTTTGTGGACTTGGAGAAGGCCCTCGACCGTGTCCCTTGTGGAGTCCTGTGGGGGGTGCTTCGGGAGTATGGGGTACCGAACCACCTGATACGGGCTGTTCGGTCCCTGTACCTGTAAATCAGAGTTTGGTCCGGCAGTAAGTTGGACTCGTTCCCGGTGAGGGTTGAACTCCGCCAAGGCTGCCCTGTCACCGATTCTGTTCATACCTTTTATGGACAGAATTTCTAGGCGCAGCCGAGGCGTAGAGGGGTTCCCGTTTGGTGGCCTCAGAATTGCATCCCTGCTTTTTGCAGATGATGTGGTTCTGTTTGCTTCAGCAGGCCGTGATCGCCAACTCTCACTGGAGTGGTTCGCAGCTCGGTGTGAAGCGGCTGGGATGAAAATCAGCACCTCCAAATCTGAGACCATGGTCCTCAGTCGGAAAAGGGTGGAGTGCCCTCTCCGGTCGGGGTTGAGATCCTGCCCCAAGTGGAGGAGTTCAAGTATCTTGAGGTCTTGTTCATGAGTGAGGGAAGAATGGAACGGGAGATCGACAGGCGGATCAGTGCAGCGTCTGAAGTGATGCGGACTTTGGAAAGGGTGTCCGGGCTCTCCCTTCGAGAGAGGGTGAGTAGCTCTGTCATCCGGGAGGATCTCAGAGTAGAGTCGCTGTTCCTCCACATCGAGGGGAGCCGGATGAGGTGGCTGGGGCATCTATTTAGTATGCCTCCTAGACACCCCACTGGTGAGGTGTTCCGGGAACATCCCACCGGGAGGAGACCCCGGCGACGACCCTGGACACGCTGGAAAGACGTAGTCTCGGGATCCCCTGGAAGAGCTAGAGGAAGTGGTTGGGGAGAGCGAAGTCTGAGCTTCCCTGCTGAGGCTGCTGCCCCTGCAACCCGACCTCGGCTAAGCGGAAGACAATGGCTGGATGGACAACGTCCCAACTTGATTGGAATTGGGGTTGTAGATAGAACAGTAAGTGAACACTGAAGTGACAAAATAAATAAAATATATCAAATAAAGTGTCAGGTGCTGAGTTGTCTTGCATTGTTGATATGGAGAATGATAATATTGTTGCTGTATTCGTGTACTTAAAAGTCTTACATTTTCTCCAAAATGGAGGGGGCGCCTTATAATGCGGCGCGCCTTATGTGTGCAAAGGCGCGGCGAGTTCCAAAATCTATAAATGTTGTGTGATGAGCGCTCCGCTTGACTGACTGGGAGCATTTCCTGCCGACACGCTGCTTATACAGAGGGAAAGCGGACGTGTCTGAGGACAGCATGCGGCCGTTAAAGGGGGAAGGGTGCGCGTGAAAGAGGACGCTAAAGGCAAGCCCCCAGTAGGTATACGTGCATTGGGCAAAACAACATCGGTTTGGCGAAGGACCCCCGAAAATGGCACCTACGAAGAGACACGCTTACGAAGCACAGTTTAAATTGCAAGCTATCAGTTACGCGGAGGAACATGGGAATCGAGCAGCCGCGAGAGAATTCAAGATCAACGAATCCATGGTTCGCAAGTGGAGGAAGCAGGAAAACGAGCTTCGCCAAGTCAAGAAGACGAAGCTGAGTTTCCGCGGAAACAAGGCGAGGTGGCCCGAGTTGGAAGACCAACTAGAGCAATGGATTAATGAGCAAAGAACAGCCGGGAGAAGCGTCTCTTCAGTCACCATTCGACTGAGGGCAATAGCGCTTGCAGAAGAAATGAAAATCGAACATTTTCAAGGAAGTCCATCTTGGTGCTTTCGTTTTATGAAACGGCGCCATTTATCCATCCGGGCAGGGACTACCGTGGCGCAGCAACTTCCGGCGGATTACAAGGAAAAACTTGCCATCTTCCGCTCCTACTGCAGTAAAAAGATTGCCGACAAACACATCCAGCCCGACCACATCACCAACATGGACGAGGTGCCGCTCAATTTCGACATCCCAGTGAACCACACTGTAGAGAAGAAGGGGACCAGCACGGTGGCGATACGCACAACGGGGCTTATGTTTTAGCGTGCATGCATGCATGCTAACGTATGTTTTTAGCTAGCACATGTTCTACCATGCCTGCGCCCAATAATACGGTGCGCCTTATGTATGTGTTAAATACAGAAATAGACCTCGTAACTGAGACTGCACCTTTATGGTCGCGAAAATACGGTATGTCAGTTGGAAATCTTCAGGTTGAAGCGTACTGTCTGTCCCAAGTGTGTCTCGGGGTGATAGTATGTGAATTTTCCAAGCTTCCACGGAGCATGTAAACGCACCACAGCAGTGACCGTTCCTCAAACACCCACACACGTAAATTAAAAACAAATAGTTTTCGGAACAGTAACACCTCCACTTTAGCCACGCCAACTTTCACTATTACAAGACCCAGTTTAAACATAATGCTATAACCTCTGCACTACTGTATTAATAGAGAGGGAAGTGTTTTTGTTTCACGACTCTCAACGGTGTGGTGAGGTTAGCTTGCTAGCTTATTGGTTTGAATGCAGCAAATGCTAACAGCATGTCACCTCGTGCGAACGTGTTTGCACATAAAAGGACAAACTCCGCTCACATACTCGCCATTGTTCCCATACGAGGAGACAGGTAAACGTCAGTCTTCAAAAATACCTGTTGGGTTGTAAAAGGTGTTAGTGTGCATAGAGGGCTTGCTGTGATTCGTTGGAGTTCAACGCTACTTTTCACTTGTTTTGCTTTCATGTTAGTATAAATGGCCGGTGTCACCTAAATACGACAAAGACGTCTTAACTTTTTTTCGGCGAGGTTCACATAACTACCTTACCACCGCAAAAGACGTTAAATGTTCTAATTGTATGGTCTTATACTTAAACAACCTGTACTTCATACTGCGAAGAGGGAGGACTATCACTATATGCTTTCTTAGTTTATTAAACATCCAATTTCTGCCGTATAATCAATTTGATTTGCATCGCCGCCGATTATCTGAGTGATTCCCATAATTTTGACCGATGCGAAAAAGAACTCCAACAACACAAACGTGATTCCTGTGGCTGCTTCACAATCTATGAGAAATAGCATACATCGTTTCACTTTTGACAAATCAGCAACCCAATGAAATTTGACCCATTTTGCGCCACCATCGACAGTTTGGGAAACTACACTAAAGCAATATAATTGCATCCTTAGTTTAACATTATTCAAACAATTAGAAGAGATAAACTGTTTACAATGGTACAATTTGAGCGGTAACTTTGTTGCATTATGATATTAACTCTATTATTCGATTCACATATCAGCCGGTCTGATTATCGGTACCAATATTCAGTATTTTGACGCATTTCGCCATTAGCTTTCCCCCCCCAGATAGATTCACTGGGGAACAATTTGGAAAAAAAATTCTCTGGAGGTAGATTTGTAGGCTGATTAAAACTAAAATTGGCATGCTTATTCCAAAATTGCAGTCACAGTCACATAAAAAATTTTTCTCCACTGATTAGCTGTGGTAAGACTTGCCAGGTGATTACGATTGGACTCATCTACAGCTTGCTTGTGCTGGCTTTTCTCTTAACCTCGTAACCATGGGCGATAACCAATTGTTTTGTTTATATATATATATATATTTGTTCAGAAACTTGACATGACTGAGGAAAAACTGAAACCAGTTTTGGATTCCACACCCAAAAATTTGTTAAAAACAGCCGTCAGACCTAACTCAACAAAAATTGTGTTCCCCAGTGATATTTTCAAGCTAAACTTAAGAGATCTATTTATTAACATTTTCAGTTAACGTTACAAGAGATGCAGCTGACACTGGGAATTCCCTGAACTTTTTGTTTTTGCTTGAATGTAAAACAAAGATAAGTGAAAGATTAACATTTCAGTTATATTTAAATTTGTTTGTGGTGTTTTGCAAGGCCCCAGTCATGGAGGAAGACAGTTCATCTGTGACAGATCACTCCTCAGACGAAAGTAAGTATTGACACCTTTTTGTATTTTAGGTAGACTTTACACCGATCTGATCGGCATCGGCCAATAATTAGCATTTTATGCTGATCGGCTTTCATGTCATAATTCGCCGATCCATTAAATGACGTAATCGATCGGCTCCGCAAAAGACATTTACTCCGCATCGCCATCACGTATGAATCCAAAAGTTAGTTTATTTTTAGCCTTGTCACATGTCTTGCGGCGTAGTACTGAAACTATCTGACGTCCAATAAAGTTTTTTCAATCTTGTCGGTGAAAAAAAACACATAGTCGGTGTGGGATTGTCTCAGACAAACAGCACACAAGTTATTTGCAGTCTGTGCACAACTGACGTACGTCGTGGGGGACGTCTTCTAAATGCTTCAACACAGCAAATTTGATCAGGCACCTGAAGAATGTACACGAGGAGCATGCCAGGTCATCAATGTTTTAACTTTTGTCTAAAATGAGAATACTTGATACTACAGAATACGTTAAGATACTCTGTGTCCAGTACACAAGTATATACAATAAATGAACAAGTCATGTCAATAGACACATTGCTCCATCTTGTGATCGGTTATCGTTTTTTTAAACTTGCTGATTGGTGATTGGCCCCAAAAATCCAGATTGTGTAAAGCCTAATTTTAAGACATTCAGCGCCATTTATTGTTCTCAAGTTTGTAGTGGAACTGTGTGAGGCTTCAGGCTATGTCCCGATTGCATTTTCCAGATAATAAATCACATCTGTAGTCATCTGCAGGCTTCTGTTGCACAATATATGTAGGTACGTCATCTCAATAAATTAAAATATCCATCCATCCATTTTCTGAGCCGCTTCTCCTCACTAGGGTCGCGGGCGTGCTGGAGCCTATCCCAGCTGTCATCGGGCAGGAGGCGGGGTACACCCTGAACTGGTTGCCAGCCAATCCCAGGGCACATAGGAACAAACAACCAATCGCACTCACAGTCATGCCTACGGGCAATTTAGAGTCTCCAATTCATGCATGTTTTTGGGATGTGGGAGGAAACCGGAGTGCCCGGAGAAAACCCACGCAGGCACGGGGAGAACATGCAAACTCCACACAGGCGGGGCCGGGGATTGAACCCGGGTCCTCAGAACTGGGAGGCTGACGCTCTAACCAGTCGGCCACCGTGCCGCCTAAATTAAAATAGATATGTTCAAATTTATTGAGGTGTACCTATATTGTATAGTATTAGTGATGCACCGAAATGAAAATTCTTGGCAGAAACTGAAAACCGAAATGGGGGAGCCCACAGCCGAAAACAGAAAGGCGGAACACCGAAAGAAATTATCTATCAATCAAACATTATTTGTAAGATCTTTTCATGCAAAATATATGCAATGATTAAAATATAAAAATAATTCAAATCTGCCAATTATTAATAATAAATGTATGCCAATTATTAGTAAAATTGCTCTTATGGCTATGACTTCAGAGCTCCCTTTAGAAATTAACTTTCAGAGCAATTTGTCTGTATTTCCATATTTTTGAAATTATGTCAATAACAGTACCGGAGGACAGTTCGGATAAATATGAAATCTACTAGCTTTAGGCATTGTGAGATTCAGCTTTATGTCTGCAGTTTTATTGTGGCCCATCTCTGAATCAGTTAATATATGGAATACCGAAATCATAATTTTACACTTTTAACTTTTCCGCTGCACGGTACTGACTCAGCTCGAGATGGCCCTACTCTGTAAAACTAGGTATACCAAAGTACTTTTCTCAGTACCTGGTCATAAAGGTAGGGTTTCATTTGTGCTGTGTTGAAACTATGTGTAAACCACCGCTAGTCGCACAGATTGGCCATTCCTGCTATTTTCACAGAAGATACACAGAAAAAAAAAAAGATGCTTACGTTGACTGCCCAGCTCTGGACCCTGTTGTATTCCACTCAAGACAGTCTCCACTTCATTTTTGGTTGCCTTCAGTCTCTTCTTGAATAAAACCTTACTGTGACAAAGGAATTGCAGGAGACCCTCCTTCCCTATCCATTGTTGTTTGTCTGTCTCGTTCTGACTGATGTGGCGTTTTTTTTTGTTTTTTTTTTAGTACTATTTTGAATCGGAAAATTACCCCAAATCAAACCAGCTACGAGAGCACAATGTAAAAGCAGCATTATTGGTTTGTTGCAATATATTGGTTTTTCCTGTCCAGGCGATCAGTCCAGACTGAACTTGGCTCTACCTCTTTATCAGCTGGGAACAGGATGAGCAGTGTTGAAAATAAATGGGCTACGTTTCATTTAAATACTGATACTTTGATGTGTTTGCTCAACAGGTGACGTAGCCTTCGACATTGAGTATGTCATAGAATCGGATACCTCCACTGAGCCTGAGGACAACAAAAAGCCCAAGTAAAAGGAAGGCAAGATCCCCCCCTTGCACAGTTTGCAACAAAATATTGGACAGGCTTTCCAAACTTAACAGGCACCAATCTGTACACATAAGGCCAAAGACCTTAAAGACTCTCTATACCTGTCTGCATTGTGAGAAGACTTTCACAGAAGAAGAGAAACTGTTACGACACCAGGATACCCACAACCGGAAAAAGGAGCACCCGTGCCCCGACGGCAATAAAGTGTTCAACAAGCCTTCCAGGCTAGCGCGGCATCAACGCATCCACGCGAGGAAACCAAAGGTGCCCCACCAGTGTTCCTTCTGCTCCAGGACATTCGATAAACTTTACAGGCGTATCCGTCACGAACGAACGCACACGGGCGAGAGGCCTTTCACCTGCTCCTTCTGTAAGAAGGGATTCTCCGAGATGGGTCACTGCAAAGCTCACGAAAAGAAGACGCACCATGACAATCCGGAGAAGCCCCACCGCTGCCCCGACTGCGACATGTCCTTCTTCAGGGCCTCGGAACTCGGTCGACACCAGCGCACGCACACTGGGGAGAAACCTTTTCAGTGCAGCGATTGTTGCATCACCTTCGCCAGTTCCGAGAATCTGAGGAGACACATGAGGAGCCACACGGGCGAGCGGCCGTACGTCTGCATCACTTGCAGCAAGGGATTTTACTCCCGTCAGGATTTAAACATTCACTTCCTGATCCACTCGGGAGAAAAGCCCCACCTGTGCCCCGTGTGCGGCAAAGGGTTTGCGCAGCTGGGTAACATGAAGGAGCACAAAAAGAACGTCCACGTAAGGTCCGGCAAGTACGTTTGCAACAAATGCGGGGCCACATTCACCAGGTACAAGTCTCTGAACATGCACCAACGGGTGCACACCTTATCTCTGCCTGCTGTGCGGTTGCAGCTTTTCCTGGAGTCACTGCCTGTGCAGACACCGCAGGACTCAGGCTCACAAGCAGATGTTGAGCAATGCGGCCAAAAGCCTAGAAGATTTTCAAGAGCTCGTTGAGGATCCGTGCAGTTGAACATTGATCTGGCACTGGCCTCGCAAAACTGGTCCAGACAAGCACTAACTTTTTGGCTGCACGAGACCCCTTTGTTTCCCTTCAGTTGTAGTAAGTAGTAATAAAGATAATTTGCACAATTTTATATGGGACAGTTTGGGAAAGGCCTTTTCTTTTCCAGCATGACAGTGCCACCATGCGCAGTGCAAGTAGAGACTGATATTTGACTACATGTCCATGACTAATATCAGTTTATACTTTTCCAACAGAAATAGTCGTTTCCATCACAACTGGGCCGCAGAAGTGAGTGTCAAGGGTTTTTCTGAAGAAATATAGGGCTTAACCCACCCATGTTTGCCCAAGATCAGGGGTGTCAAACTCAATTGCACATGGGGCTGAAACTCAAAGAACACTTCAGGTTGTGGCCTGGGTTTTTCAGCTTATCTTCATGTTTTGTCTGGTAGTGCTGTCCTAGATTAAATTCCTTAAGTACAGCAACATTAGCTCCACAAATAAGACACACGGGTTTACCGGCAATGTCAGTAAACATATACTCAGCCTCCCATCGGTTTTGAAGATTCTGTTTTCGGAGTAAACTTTTCTCTTCGCCATTGTTTGGGGCTAACCGTTAGCTTCAAATTGATGCTGCGGAAAAGACGCTCGACTTGATTGGTCAGGGACTGTTTCCGGCTAGCGCCGCTGGCCTATCTGCAGCTGTTGCGCTGCATTATGGGATCTGTAGTTTATATATTATCAACGCTTCATATTGCCGGGCCATTAATAATTACAATTTCAAATCATCTCGCGGGCCGGATACAATTGTACGCTGGGCCGGATGTGGCCCGCGGGCCGTAAGCTTAACGCTTATGCCCAAAATCATCAACGACCCTGTAATCTGAATTCAGATTTAGTTCTAACTACATTATGCACATATTGAAGATAATTGCTGAACATGTGCAAAACTGCAAACTATGTAGTACCGAATTGTGGAGCTATAGCGGGAAACTGTTTTTCACAAAAATAAACAAATCCAGTGAAGAACCACCACATACAGACGTCTGCACGACATGGGCAACAGCTGGAGAATTCCGTGCGTCAAGCTACTCCTTGAACCAAAAACAAGAAACAACAACATGAAGATGAGGGAACAGAAACCCCGAAATGCAAACGATCTGAAGGCCAATATCAATGAGCGCCTCCATGCCACGCCACCTTGATGCTGTAATCAATGCATATTACTTTACAATTCAATTTTGTGAAATACTCTATTTAATTATTTTTTTTGTCTTTCTGACAATCATCAAAATTGAAACAAATAAAGGCTTGAAATATTTCACTTTGTGTGTGGTGATCTGATATAACATACAAGTTTGAGTTTTTGGAAGAAAAAAAATTGAAATAAATGGACTTTCCCTCGATATTAAAATTTTTGGGCCCGTACCTCTGTTTTAAGCCAAGTTATATATATTAGTGAAAGATCACGAAGACATTTAACATAAACCAATATCCTCCTGTCATTGTTACTCATGAGTTGTCAAAATGTTCACGTCCAAAACACATTTTGGATAACTCGTTTTCAAATCAGAAGTCAAGTAAAATAGTATGTTCCATTGTTGCTATTTTTATTTTATGTTTTTTGTAAATAGGGGTTTGGTACCAAAAACAATGCTTGCAGTATCTCAACATTATTAACAGTGAAGACAATTTGCAAATTGGAAAAAGTTGTAAGTCAAGGATAACTAGAAAATAGATGCATTTTGTCAGCATGGGAAATACGGGATGGGGGCTGGACTAGCAGGGCGCCCGTTGCTAGGCAACGTTTGTTAGTGGTCATAGACAACGACCACGTTATTTTATTATTATTATTTTTTTTTCACAAACGCCCTTTCTGGAAAACATGTCAAATTAAACATTTAACTTGAAACATAGTCTTTTCTCACTTGAGTTCCAGGCGTTTGGTGACTGAACGGTAAGTTGATTTGCAACAACTTCGCACTCAGCGGCTCGTATTTTGAGTTATTCGAGCTTATTTAGGCGCACGGTAAACGTCCAATGAAAGTTGTACGGCTAGTAATTCGCAAAATGTGCGCATATACGTTACAAAAGTAGCCATCATGGCCATGCAAAAAAAGACTTTAAAATACAGTACGGTGCAGGATTTATATTTGGAACATGTATTGTGGTTGTCATGTTGAATTGCAATGCGGGGTGTAATAGTCTTTCCAGTCATTTCGCTCCACGAAAGGGATCAAACGTACATGACGTTGCATTCGGATGAATAGTCACACATATATAAACATCACCGAGAAGCCGGATTCACTTCGGCGTCATTTTTATTTCCAAATGACGTGCTTCCTATCGCCGTCAGAAGCTTCTTAGGGACGTCACATGGACCGCGTTTACGAGTAAAAAAAAGTCATTGGCTTCCACCTGTGGAAATATATATATATATACAGATATATGGATATAACTTTATTTTATATATAAATATATATATATATATATATATGGTCTAAGGCCTTTTTAGAGACATAAAAGATTGTATTTTTAATTTGAATCCTATTTCATTATCAGTCATTGTACACTGGATTTTCGACAAGATGGAACCCAAAAATGTTGCACAGCTTGAACTGGCGGCGGTTTCCGGCTTCAACGGTAAGTTCTCCAACAGAGAAAATTTTATGTATTTTATTTGTTTTTAAGTGCATTCTACATGATACAATTGCTGAAAACAGGAAAAGACAAGTAGGTACACCATTGTGAAGATATAGTTAAAAAAAAAAATTCATTTAAGTTTTATTATTTATTTATTTACAATTTACACAACAGCTTGGTGTCGTTATTTAAAATCCCAAGTTTGACGGTGACATCGCGGAAGTGCCCGCCGCCAATCTGCGTGTTAGCCCGTAAACTAGCTGGTCACTGGCTAGCGGCTCTTGTCCCAACAACTGGGAACAACTGGGTGGCATATACTGTATTCTAGCCACATAAGGGCGAAAGAAGACAGAGAATCCATGGTCACTTTAGCTCCAATGACCCTCAGAGCACATGGAAAGGCATCAAGTGCATCACAAAACTACAAAACTAAGAATGAACAATGACCCTTCCCTGGCAGATGCCGTCCACCAGTTTCTTGCCCACTTTGAGGACCCCAGCAACAACACCCCCGGGCGCCAGACTCACAGCGCCATCCGATGACACGCTCCTCAGTTTTTGAGAAACTGATCATGGCACAGATCAAAAACTCCGTCAACGTCACCGTGGACCTTCACAGTACGCCTACAGGCAGAACCGTTCCACTGATGATGCTGTCTCATCAGTGGTTCACCCACCTGGAAAACAAGAACTCCTTCGAGCGCCTGCTTTTCCTGGATTTCACCTCCGCCTTCAACAACAACATCTCACAGACCCTGCTGCCAAAGCTGGACATTCTACGGCTCAGGCTATCACTGGGGAACTGGGTCCTGGACTTCTTGATCAATAGACCGCAGACTGTCAGGATCCACAACAGCGTCTCCTCGTCCATCAGCCTCAGCCTGGCGCCCCTTCCTTTTCACTCTACTGACCTACGACTGCTTCGCGAAACTCCCGAGTTATCATATAATGAAGTTTGCGGGCGATACAGCAGCAGTGGGACACATCACGGACAATGATGAATCCAAGTACAGAGAGGAAGTAGAACATCTGGTGGACTTCCCACCACCACTGACATCTTCACCAGCAGATGCCGAAAGAGGGCCCTCTGCATCGTCAAAGAGTCAACCCAGCCCACACACTCGCTCTTCCATCCTCGCCCCTCGAGCAGGAGGCTACGGAGCATCTGGTGCAGGACCACCAGGCTGAGGGACAGCTTCTTTTCAGAAGACTGTTAAACAGTGCTCTGTAGCCCTGACATGAAGCCTATTCCATTTGTATTATCACTGCGTCCACATCCTCGCTGCATTTGCATCTTCGTACACACCCACATCTGTAGATAAGTATTTTCTCTTTTTCATCTTATTTTATTTCATCTTAGTTTCGTATTCTATTTAAATTACACTGGATAAGTCTCTGGATTCATTAGACTAATCTGATGACTGGTATACTATGCATGTACTGTAAATAAAAGTGTAATGTGATTTATTAAAAAAAACAAATAATGTTTTGAAATGAGAATAAGTGAAGTCAAGCAACATGATCCGTGTGCTTCCCTTTGTTATTTCAGGACAAGTACATTTTGGCATGAGACTTCATCCGGACAAAGAGCACCTCATCTACCCTCTGGGATGCACCGTAGTCCTGAGACGGATCAAAGACGCCAAGAGGGTCTTCCTGCACGGTCACACCAGCGATGTATCCTGCGTCTCCATGTCTAAAAGT
This sequence comes from Phyllopteryx taeniolatus, assembly GCF_024500385.1. Taxonomy (NCBI): domain Eukaryota; kingdom Metazoa; phylum Chordata; class Actinopteri; order Syngnathiformes; family Syngnathidae; genus Phyllopteryx; species Phyllopteryx taeniolatus. The sequence continues at coordinate 30,979,443 of NC_084505.1, read as the reverse complement.
GGGGTGTATATTGCCTCTGGACAAATCAATTACAATGACTTTGAGGTAGCCCCCTTTCCCCAACACCACTATGTCATTTCTAGGCATCATAGACAGTAAAACACCCCTGTTCAATGCCATTTTTTGGGTGATAAAACCATGTGCGCACACTTGTGTGACCACATTATCTCATTTATTTTAATTGCCCTTATTTAAAAAGATATCTAAAAAAAAAAAAAAAAGTAGTTGTACAGGTCGTAGTTCACATTAATGATGGAAAAAGTTTTGGAATGGTGTACTGTGTCCTCATTTATTGATATCACAAAAACCTGGCATTCACACAGGGGTGTATAGAGTTTATATCTACAGTATTTCCTTCGAAAATCATTTTGGAATTCCCTTTTAATTCCCACTTTGAACATGCATATGGTATTTTCCTAGGCCGAGATAATCGTCTGGGACTACGCGGAGCGATGCCTGTACACTAAGTTTGTAATCCACGAATCCAAGGTGGAGGCGTTGGCCTTTTCTCCCAATGACAAGTATCTGGTGTCCCTCGGGGGTCAAGATGATGGAAGGCAAATCTCATGTTTGTTGAGTCGAATGGAGGAAATGTGGGGCTGTCTAACATTGAAGTGTGCATGCAATTATATGAAATCTCTTCACGATGAGTTTGAATTTGAATCGGAACATTGCCCGTGGAAAATAAGGGAAACATAAAAATACAGTGGTGCCTTGAGATACGAGTTACTGGTCTAATGGGGTTTTCGAGATACGAGCCGTCGTTGAGCCAATTCTTTTGATACGAGCGCTGTATGGTGGCAGTGAACTCAACTCACTTCACAGTATGTAGTAAGTCGCAAATAGTGAACTGTTATTCAATAAGAGGCTTCAAGCTGTTTATTGGCTATTTGCTAACTGTCAAACTAAACATAAAATAAGAGAATTACATGTATATGTAAAACAACCACATAGCATTGCCTTTCAGCCTGCTAGCTTAGTGCAGACGCTAAATAGTATCTATGATGCGGTGCTATAACTGTTCAAGCAACAGATTGAACACAAACAGTGGAGTAACACATGTACGAACAGTCATATATTCTTTATCTTCTGGAAAAAAAAAGACTACTCGTAGTGCTGCACTGATGAGCTGAAGCTGTTTGGACATCTCAATAAACAGTATAGACGTCTGTGTGCCTTATACTGCCCCCAGTGACCGAGGCGCCCATACCAGAAAGAGCAGCACAATGGCCGTTTAATTCAAAAAGAGGCAGTGTGACAAAAACTGTTCAATTTTTTTAATTATGTCATTGCTGTATGGTTTTATAAAGTACAATAGAGAATAAAACAGAGATTCCATCAATTTTTGTTTTTTTTCTATGGGAGGCGGGAACGGATTAATGGCATTTCCATTTACTTCAATGGGAAAAGATTATTTGAGATGCGAATGTTTTGAGTTATGAACGTGGTCACGGAATGAATTAAACTCGTATCACAAGGCACCACAGTACAGTGAACCTGCGCTATTCACGGCTTATAGGGGCCGAGCCCGGACGCAAATAGCGAAAATCAGCGAGTAATTGATGTGCACCCAGAAAGGTTTGTAATTACATATAGATGCCACAAGATGGTGGCAAAACACTTTTTTTCTATGAGACAATAGACTCCTCCCCTCATAGGTACTGTATATTAGCGCAAATATTTAGACTCCCCCCAAAAATCTGCGACTATACGGGGGTTCACTGTATATAATTTTTATTTATTTTTTGATTGTTGAGACTTTAGCGAGAAAGTTGGCTCAATTGAATCGAGAATTTTCCCACCACTGGATAATTTCATCCCACTGTAGCATTTGACAGTTGTGTTTTTTTTCCTCAGAATACTCTTGTGGAACCTTACGACCAAGCAGGCCATCTGCTCGGCTCCAGCGTTACCTTTGAGTTTGTGTCACCGCCTCACCGTCAAGTACTCCAACACCAACGACAACATATTCGTCTCTGCCGGCAGGTGGGTGAACGATGTCCATCTTCTCTTTTTGGTTTAATTTATCTGGATAATAAACCCCCCCCCCCGCCCCCAAATTTTCTTTCATCAATGCAAAGATCTTCAAGGCTTTTCCCCCAAAATCAATTGTTTTGAGTTTTGGCTTCAGTTGTTCTCATCCAGATAGATTTCTAGACGGCGCTTGAGCCGTCATAATTATGAATTATCTTCACCTTGTAAACAATGACCAACGCGCTGTAATTTTGTGAGCTTTTCCTAGCTGTTGTCTTGCTGTGTTTGCGCAGGGCAACATTGCAGCTCTGGGAGCTGGACGAATTCAACAAGATTAAGCCTACAGACTGTAAGATGCGCAAGATGAAGAGGACGGTGAAATGCATCGAGGTGTGTATGACAAGCGCCATTTAGACAGAAATAAAGCCATGCCTACGAGGAGACTGCCTTATAACGGCACCGTTCTATGTTGCATTTTCTAGCCCTGCAAAACCAAACAACTCCTATGTGAAATCCACCAAAAAAAGCTGTTATTTCAGAAACTGACGAGCACTGTAAAGCCTTTTATTGCAGTTCCTCCATTGAAACCAATCACAAGTCCATACGTACAATAGTTAGGTCGTCGTTATTTCTCGTTAACTCACTGCTAATCGAGCTTCGATTGTGCTAGAAAATGAGTGTAAATAGGATCATTGCGTGAAACAGTCGAGAGAGATGATGTCACAAAACTCATCGGTGAGAGTGGCGTTCAGGTCCGTGTAGTCTGCGAGATAACTGACTGTAATATGATTGGTTGTTTGTCTGTCTGCGCCATGTGATTGGCTGGCACCATTTTTTTATTTTCTTTTTTTTCAACAAGTTCGCACCGGACGATGAGTTCATTTTCTGCGGCACTTCTAGTGGAGACATCTTGAAAATCAACACCAAGACAATGACTCTGAACGACTACGGTCCCGTGAAAACTAAACACAGCCTGGTGAGTTTCCCCCCACAGTGTATGAAACTCTAGTCCTGGTGGAAGGTTGGAGAACATTTTTCATTTTTAGGGTTTTGAATGTTTGTCATGCACAGGGGGCCAATGTACTAAAGGTGTTAAGTACGGGTGAACTACTTGTTGGGTCCGGATTTGGCACCTTGACACTGTGCTCCACGACCAGCTTCAAAGCTCTCAGGTGAGTCCACATGGAGTTTTATTTCTACAAGTGGTATGCTAGACCGGTGGTAGTAAAAATTAAGGATACAGGCAGTGGACCACCGCATATTTGCGGTTTGGCAATCTGCGCATTGTAAAAAAAATGTTTTTTTGTAATTTTATTTTTGGGATGGGGAACCAACGGCCGTTTTTTTTTCGCGAAATTGCTTATTGGTGGTATATCCCCGCTTATTCACGTATTTTGGGGTTAAAACAAATATTTTTTTCCTAATGCAATTACAATGGACGTCAATTGTTCACGGATTTTCGCTATCCGTGGTGGGGCCCGGTCGGGTCCCTATCCACTGTATTGGGCTTTCAGGATGGACTATAATAGTAAAATGAACAACAATTTTTTGATCGCTAAACATTTCCAAGGACATCCACTTATTTGCCTTTCTGTCACTCTTCCAGTCTCTCTGTTGCAACCTGCTGATGAAGCTCTATAATAAACATTTTTTTTTTTTTTATTTCGGTTCATCCTGAAATTTCCCATCAAACCTGATTAGCACTAACCTTTTCCGAGTAGCGTACATTGTTCTGCGGCTATTGAAGGGGGACAGGGACCGAGCCCTGCCGCAAATCACAAAAACCTATGAGTAACTGACACCCAGAAAGTTTTGTAATTGTCTATAGGTGCCTCAAGATGGTGGCAAAGCACTTTTTAGGACTAAATGACGTTCCCCCTATTTGCTTATTATATATTGCCTCGGCCCCAAGATGCCACTATTAGATGTGGCTTTGGCCCGAGCACAAAAATTGTGAATAGGTTGAGATTTTGAGCGACTAACGAAGCATCTGTTCCCACCCAAAAATGTGCAAATCGGCAAATTCACAAATGTCCGGGATTCACTGTAAATAATTTATATTGTATGAATGGCAACAGGGGGGTTACACAGGTTAAGTGTGCCTTCTGCCATTTTGTGGAAGAGCATTAATTTTGTTCTACCTGTCACAACACGTCGCTGGCATAGATAGATTAACGAAGATGCATTATTTGTAGTAAATAATAATTTTCCAACTAATGAAGTGATCATTTTCCAGCGCAGTGGTTGGGAATCGGTGCTGACTGACTCCTTCCCTCTTTTCTTCCACATTAGACACGTGCAGATGAACAACGGGGTGACCTCCATCGCTCTCAAAGACGACGGCCGCCACTTTTTCGCCGGCACGGACGCGTCCGAGATCTACTGGCTGGATCTGAAGGACTTCAAAGCCGAGCTCGTATCCACCAGTCACCACGGCGCCGTCAAGGACGTCTCCATCGCTTTGTAAGTGGTAAAGTCACAAATGAAAAGAAAGGAGCTATAGTCTCAATGACTGTATGATACGTATTATATACCAAGAAGCACCATGGGTGTCCATTTCGATTTGCACTGAAGAACATGTTGATTAGACCTGAAGTGACTCATCTAATGTAAACTTGGGCTGCTAATTAAAGACAGTTTCTTCCTTATCAAATTACAGGAAGTAAAAAAACAACCCTGTGTGTGTTCTTCAAATTACAGTGGGATTTAGCATGTGAGTTCAGTACCCGCTATCCACACAAGAGGGCGGTAGAAGCACACATTTTATCTAATGGACCGATAGAGTGATCGACAACCACACCACATTAATCTAATGCAATATAATGAGTTGAATAGAATAGAATCACATTGAAAATGATATCAACCACATTGATTTAATATAATGTAATATGGTATATAAAGTTTTCAGACCCCCTTAAATTTGTCACTCTTTGTTATATTGCAGCTATTTGTTAAAATCATTTAAGTTCATTTTTTCCTCATTAATGTACACACAGCACCCCATATTGACAGAAAAAAAACTGTTTTTGCTCATTTATTTAAAAAGAACAACTGAAATATCACACAGCAATAAGTATTCAGACCCTTTGCTCAGTATTTAGTAGAAGCACCCTTTTGAGCTAATACAGCCAGGAGTCTTTTTGGGAATGATGCAACTAGTTTTTCACCCCTGGATTTGGGGATCCTCTGCCATTCCTCCTTGCAGATCCTGTCCAGTTCTGTCAGGTTGGATGGTGAATGTTGGTGGGCAGCCATTTTCAGGTCTTTCCAGAGATGCTCAATTGGGTTTAAGTCAGGGCTCTGGCTGGGCCATTCAAAAACAGTCACGGAGTTGTTCTGAAGCCACTCCTTTGGTATTTTAGCTGTGTGTTTAGGGTCATTGTCTTTTTTGAAGGTGAACCTTCGGGCCAGTCTGAGGTTCTGAACACTCTGGAGAAGGTTTTGGTCCAGGATATCCTTGTACTTGGCCGCATTCATTTTTCTTCGATTGCAACCAGTCCCACTGTCCCTGCAGCTGAAAAACACCCCCACACCATGATGTTGCCATGCTTCAGTGTTGGGACTGTATTAGACAGGTGATGAGCAGTGCCTGGTTTTCTCCACAAATGACACTGAGAATGAAGGCCAACAATTTCTATCTTGGTCATGTGGGCTTTCATGTGTCTTGCACTGAGGAGAGGCTTCCATCGGGCCACTCTGCCAAAAAGCCCCGACTGGTGGAGGGCTGCAGTGATGGTTGACTTTCTAGAACTTTCTCCCATCTCCCGACTGCACCTCTGGAGCTTAGCCACAGTGATCTTTGGGTTCTTCTCTACCTCTCTCACCAAGGCTCTTATGGAGGCCACTGTGCTCTTAAGAACCTTAAGTGCAGCAGAATTTTTTTTTTGTAACCTTGGCCAGATCTATGTCTTGCCAGAATTCTGTCTCTGAGCTCTTCAGGCAGTTCCTTTGACCTCATGATTCTCATTTGCTCTGACATGCACTGTAAGGTCTTATATAGACAGGGGTGTGGCTTTCCAATCAGTATAATCAAACAAAGCTGGACTCCAGTGAAGGTGGAGAACCATTTCAAGGATGATCAGAAGAAATGGACAGCACGCGAGTTCAATACAAGTGTCACAGCAAAGGGTCTGAATACTTATGGCTGTGTGATATTTCAGTTTTTCTTTTTTAATAAATCAGCGAAAATTTAAAGAATTCCGTTTTTTTTCCTGTCACTCTATGAGGTGTTGTTAATGAGGGAAACAATGAACTTAAATGACTAACAAATGGCTGCAATATAACAAAGAGTGAACATTTTAAGGGGGTCTGAAAACTTCCCGTACTCACTGTATGTTTAAATAATAATTTTTTATTATCCTGTAAGCTGATTGCATCCTGTTTGACTGTAGCTTTATTATAGTGGATTTTCATAAATATATAACGCTATATTCTGCGTAAACTATTACAGAACATTAACCCACTACTATATGGTTTCTTTTTTGGAATTGTAGAATTAGTTTATAAACAAAACAAATGCACTTCGTCATAAATCGTGATTATATTTGGATTGGAACTACATACGACAAGGAATGTCAGCCGGACCTAATGCTTTTCCACCTAAAGGTTTATAACGCATCGTCTCAGATTTTGTTGTCGTCAGCTATAGATATTCATCCCCACCTTTTTGTTGCTTTTTTTTTTTTTCTCTCTCGTCATTAGCGGCTCCTCAGAGTTGTTTGTCACCGGGTCAGAGGAGGACATCAGGGTGTGGCACATCGACAAGTCCAAAGAGCTGCTGAGGATCCCGGAACCTTGCCTTACCTGTCACTCTGTATACCTGATGGTTGACGGACACAGCATCATCACGGGTAGCAATCCAAATGAAACAGCTGTGAGGTGGTTAGCACAAGCCCAGAGGTCCTACAAGGCCTACATAAGTAGCTCATCAGTGATGGGACAGTGTGATGTTGAAATGTCAACGTTTGCAGAGATTTATACAAATAAGTTCCTACCTTGCTAAAGCATTGTGATAATTACATTGCATTGTATTGTGAGAATTTTTTAACATGACCAGTGTCTTCACATAGATGAATAATCACGAACAATAACATTTAAATAAAGATAACTTGCGCAAACTTATTTCAGAAGTGTGTTTCAAACTGGTAGCCCAAGAAGTAGCTCTCAGTTTCAAAAGGTTGGTGACCACTGCTGTAGACAAACATATGGAAAGCCGTTTGAACATTTATTTGATATCAATTTATTTGAGCGCAATTCAGCAGATTATAAAAACGACAAGGGCACACAAGTAGAACGACTGTGTGCTGAATCGTGTCCAAAGAACGTGCTTGTTTTGGGAATGTGGGCGATAAAATTGCATTTCATCAAGTGGGTTTTTTTTTTTCTTTTCAGGGTGGAACGACGGGAAGATTCGCGTTTTCGCCCCGCAGAGCGGCCGCCTCATGCTAATCATTCACAACGCGCACCGGAACGGCGTGTCGGCCATCAAAGGGTCCACGGACTGCAAGAAGATCGTCAGCGGGGGGCAAGAGGGAACGGTCAGTCTTGCATGATGATGATACATTATAATCTAGATATACTGCGAACAGTGGACACTCACATATTTGCGGATTCGCCTGACTGCGGATTTACACACACGCACACACACAAATCACATGAAAACAAAACCCCCAAAAAGTTTTTTTCTTTTTTGGGGGAAGAACCAACTTTGAAAACACTTAGTGGCAGTTTATCCCCGCTAATTCAAGAATCTTTTGAGTTAAAAAAAATAAAAATACAAATCTATGCAGTTATAATGGGCGTCAATTATCTGCAGATTTTCGCTATTCACGGGGGATAGGAACAGCGAATGGCTGTATTACTGTATATACAAAATATATACAAATATTAAGCTCCTGTCATATTGGGGGCAGTCGCCTTCAAAGTAAAGTTCCAACCTTGACATTTAACAAAATTGAACTATGGGGAACATTAATTCGCAACTATTTGATTCTTTGTTTTGTAAATGTTTTTCTGAATGGGATGATTTTTTCTCAACTCCTGTTTCCATGCCAATGTTGTGCATTGGTAACCAAAATGTAGCGATAGCTCAGCTTACCTTTGCTGATGTCATGTTGTGCTTCTTTAGACATCAGAAAAGTTGAGTCTAATCTTATACAGTAACCCCCGTGTATTCATGAGAATTTTGTAGATTTTTGGGAACCTGTTCTCTGTTAGTCGCTGAGGGGAAAAAAAAAACAAAACAAAAAAAAAAAAAAAATCACCTATTCACTGTTTTTGTGCTCAGACCAAAGTGTCTTGCAATTCTGAGGTTCTGGGTTCAAATGAATACTAACAATAACAAGAATTGATTAGTTGATTGTTAAATTGATGCAGTTTAATATGCCCATGATACGGAGGAACAGCGTACGAGTGTGTAGTGCGTCTGCCTCACAGTTTGGAGGTTCTGGGTTCAAATCTCAGGCGGGGGATATGAAATGGCGATCCTCTGGCTGCAGGGTGTACACTTACCCTCTGTTCCACGCCCCCCATAATATATGCACCCTGTGATTGGATGGGGGGCAATGTATCGAGTAGTCTGCCTTCGCCCGAGTCAGCTGGGATAGACTCCAGCTTCCCCGGTGACCTGAAACAGGATAAGCGGTATAGCAAATGGATGGTCTGTTAAACCTCAAGTGACGTAATCACTTCCCTGAATCTGATATAGGTTTGCGTTTGGGAGCTGCTGAAGCACGGCCACCGACGGCTTGCGTTCTTGACGGAGCACAAAGCCACTGTCAAGTGTGTCCAGATCAAGAGCGATGACAAGGAGAGCGTCACTGCCAGCATGGATGGAACCTGCATCATCTGGGACATTGTGTGAGTTGCCTCACAACCGACCAACACATACAAACACGATACAAAATGTGTGGGAAATTCAGCCGTCAGGTGGAATTACACGATGGAGCTTAAATGCACTACGGTGGTACTTTGAAATATAAATGACCTGAGATAAGTTTTTCGAGATGCAATTTTTAATTTTTTTGTTTCGGCTTGTGAGCGGAAACGTGAGATAAGAGCGCTGTATGGTGGCAGTGAACTCAACTCACTTCACACCAAGCAGGACTTTGGCAGACAAGGAACAATTCTTCAATAAAGAGACTTCACGCTTTTTCATGCCACACCCAGTTGAAATTTACTCTTAAACTAAATAGAAAACAAAGAAAATGGCACTTTGTGTATTTAAAATAACGACAAAGCGTAGCCTTTCAGTCGGCTACCTCCATGCTAACGCTAATTAGCATCTATGGTTTAGTGCTATAGGCCTTTTAAGCAACGGATTGAATGCAAACTGCACAAAACATGTAGACAGACAGTATAACAATACTCACAGTCATATATTCTTCATCCTCTGCAGAGATTGACCAATATTAGTGTTGTACTGATGAGCTGGGAGGAGTTTAGATAAACAGTACATATATGTTTGTCAGATTAATTGCATGCACAGTTTCAAGACTCCCATTACCACAATTTTCATTGATTTAACTCAACTTCAGTGCACTCAGACTTTGTCGCTGTCCAAAAGAAGGAGTTTACAACATTTTTTAGTCAACACTTTTCAGTGGAAAAATACTATTTAGGGTATTGTTATTGCTGTTAAAAAGGGTCATATTTCAACCGACCAATGTGTAAGAGTTAAGTCTTTTTTTTAGTGAATTAAGGCTTTATCAAACTGTCTTGTTTTTTTTTTCCCCCTCAATATTCAAAAGCAATTAATGTTCTTTTCCACCTGCTTGTGTAGAAAATTTGTGCGGATTCGGAAGATAATTACCAAAAACTCGTCATTCAAGACCGTGTGCTACCACCCTGAAGAACACCAGATTGTCACCAGCGGCACTGACAGGAAGGTTAGTTTCGCCAACGTTATTTCCATTCCCCCCCTCAATGTTTAGCAATGGACTGACTCTATTTTCCGCCAAAATATGTCATGTTGAGACACAGAAATAAATCGTAGGTAAACACACGCCCGCTAATTTAAATGGCTCATTATTGCATCATAATATTTTCCACTCGCTGAGCTGAGCAGAAGCAAGAAGCCTGCTGCTGTGCTGCGATTAGCGCAGCCTCCCACGGCGGCCAGTTGCACAATAACACACACACAAACGCACGTCCGTAGATTAGTTAGAAAAGCCGTATTTCTCGGCTCGTCGTAAATATGCTGGCTTTGTCCTCGCTCCCCGAAGGTGTGTGCACTTCATCCACATCCCCTTTAACCTGAGCACACACTCCTCTCATCAGACGCGCCGAGAAACATAGGTGGATTAAAGTAGTCACAAACTATACTTTAGTGTAAGTACAGATACTGGTGTAAAAAGAAGGCTACGTTCACACTGCAGGGCATGACGCCCAATTCAGAGTTTTTTGGTAAATAGCATCTTTTTATGTAGTCGTTCACTTTATAAAAACAAATGTGACTAGTGTGGATGGAATGAGTCTGTGACATCACATTGCGCATGCACACACGCATGAGCGCCGTGCGTTAACGGAAGTAAATATCCCCCCTCGTGTAGGTCTCGTCTTGACGCGTTTGTGGGAATTCCAAGGGAAAAAAAAAATCGGAATTGTACTTTTCACATCGAGATGTAAGAAACCTGATGCATGTTACATTGGGCAAATGTTTTTTAAAATTGTTTGGACTTCATGACTTCCCGCCACTGCCGAGAGGTGACGATATCTCGCGCTAATTAGTGCGACTCTGAGGAAGGATGCATGCAGGGCAGCGCTCGTGCCTTCCTGCGCACGGATGTGCCGACGCCAGCCAAATCCACCATCTGTTCATCCCGGCACACAGGCACTCTGCCTGGGGGGGGGGGATGAATACGTCCATATCGGGCCTGCTTAGCTCAATGCTTTAGAAATACACTAAAGAGATGTGAGAGCTGTCCAGTTGAATATCGCAATACGACTGAATTGTGCCCAAAATTGAAGTCATTAGAGCTCATGGTGCATCCGATTCACTGCCTTGAAGCTAGAGGGTTATCCTGGGCATCCATCCGTTCATGTTCTATAGCGCTTGTCCTCATTAGGGTCGCGGGTGAGATGGAGACTATCCCGGCTAACGTTTGAGCGAGAGGGGCGGTACGTGCTGAAGTGGTTCCTAAGCAAATCGCGGGGAACCTGCAGACAAACAAGCATTCACACTCACATTCGCAAAATTTCCAGTCTTCAAGCTAACACGCGTGTTTTTGGAGTGCGGGAGGAAGCCGGGATGCACCGGGGAACATGCAAACAAAAGGTCGCAGTCGAGATTTACCTGGGCATATTTTAAAACATTTCCCCTTTTGACAATCGAGAAGTTTAACATTCAATACATTTAAACAGATCATCTCACAATAGTCACAGGCATAGTCATTTTCTCTATCCTCTGCGAAGAATGACTCATATTTCTGTGGCTATTTCCAAAGAATTGAAGCAAAAAATTTGCAAAAACTGTTTCATTCGTTTCACTCTAGTTCATTACATCATTAAAAATCCCTCACAATATCACAGTTCATTTATTGTAGATTCAGTGCATATTTTTTAAGGTTACTGTAGTGCAATTACTCACCCGCACATCTCTGACAGTCAGCTTTACTGACCAACTGATTTAAATGGGGCAGCGCAGTTGACTCACAGACGGTCAATTGGGCTATTGTTCTTAGCAGATAAAGAAACCTTACTTAGTACCTTATCTGTTTCAAACCCAAACTACAGTCATAGTTTTATGGAAGAAATTCCCTAATACCAACCTTAGACTGACAAATAGCTAATGTACACACTCATAACAATATGGATAGGAACACATGTAAGTGAGGAGCAAGGTTTAGCTTGATTTTCTCCCAACTACACTACATTTTTGTTGCGTTTTGTTGTTGTTGTTGTTGTTGTTGTTGGGGTAGACTGGAACGGCTTGCCATTTGAATTCATTTCACTGGGGAAAGATTTGCGATAAGAGCGTGCGAACCACTAGTCCCACCATGCTGCCATCTCCCTTCTCCCTTACTAATAAAGATCAGTCGTGCAATCTGTCATTAGGATTCAATTCTCATTTCATGACTTGATCATTAACAATATTAGACGTCTTTCAAATGAAGTGGAGTGATACAGGATGCCGTGCACATTTCATAAATGAAAAGCTGTTCAAGTGGACCGTATTCCAGAATCCTTGAAACAACGGAAATCTGAACGCAAACAGTACAGCAACACATGTAGACAGACAATATAGCAGTACTCATACCCTCTTAGCCCTTCCCCTTTGTCTTAGCCCTTCCCCTTAGCCCTTCGTTTGAAAGGCCAAGATGAAGGGGCAAAATTACTGTATCACAGAGACACACTTATTTACAGAACACACTTGACACTTGAGAAAATTTCCATATTATGATATGATAGTGTGATTATTTACATTTAGGTATGTATATGTATGTAGATGTTTTTATTTGAAAATATTGAAATATGTATATGGGAAATGTATAGAATATTTGATCATAAAGACTATATGTAATATATACTATTTCATGTATAATATAAAATAGAAATAATATAATGTTAAGAACATAAACAACATTTAAATACAGTATCGACATTTTAACTGGAAAGGTGTAAAAGCAAGATATTTCTTGCTTCAATCTCATGTCGTTTTTTGTTCATATTCCTCTAAAAGGAACTTTTTAATTGCATTTTGTGTCCGTTGCCATTTTGGCACTGGGCTTGTCGTTCTGGAGTGTCGTGTGCTGTTGTAAAAGACGGTTGCCTTGTCGCGTCCCTCTGGAGGCGTCCGGTTATTTATTACGTTGACCTCATTTGTGTTTAGTAAAGCCGATGTCAGATGAGAAAATTCACAGGGAGTCACAGCTGATGGCTTCACGCCGGTGAAATTATTAATTACTGCATTACATATGAGGCTCCATCTTAACTCAATGGAAAGCGAACGTCACAGTATACTCAGAAGCAACATTATTAGCAATGCTACTACATTAGCTACGTAGCTTCTGAATGTGACTTAGCTGTCTAATAATTCTTTCTAATCGTTCATAAAATCCAGTACTTTGTAGTGAAGTGCGTAGGCTGCGAATGAGTCACCGTACTCTGACGGTAGACTAGCGATACGCGAGCTCGTCATAACGAGCCGTTCAACCAACAATTCCAAACATGGATTATATTTACGATGATAAAAAACACGAGTGTCATTCGTACGAATATCAATAATTATGCTCACTTACATTTATGTACTTCATTGTCCGTTCCGCCGTCCCGTACACCTCGCTTTCAAGTGAGCTCCCCGACCACCCTTGGTTTCAAGGACCCTACACCCCTTCGTCTTACTCCTTCCCCCAGGAAATGGTATACCGCTTAATTCTCGTGCACGCGCAAAACCAAGGGCTAAGGCGAAGGGGAAGGGCTAAGGGGTAGAATTGGGATTGGGCCCTTTGTCATATGGTCTTTATCCTCTGCGTAGAACATCTAATTTTAGTGCTGCACTGATGAGCTGTGAAGAGTTAAGACGTCGCAGTGAACAGTATAGACCTCTGTCTGTCTCATACTGCCCCCAGGTGCCCAAGGCGGGCACACGAGAAGGAGCGGCACATTGGCCTATCAGTTGTCGCAGTGTTAAATTCTATTTAATTATGTCATTACTCTATATATTTAAGTATTATAGTAATAGTAATAATATGAGTGCTATTTTTCGTCATTCAAATTCACATTGCACCAATTTTTGTTATTTTGGTGGGTGAATGCTGGAACGTACAGTATTAATAGCATTTTCCTTCCTTTGAATGAGAAAAGACGATTTAAGATGTGTTTTAAGTTTAGGCGTGGTCAGTGAACAAATAACTTCGTCGTTTAATTTCACACTTTATGCGTGGGCAGGCACTGCAGAGACACAGTTATTTGTATACAAACAATTAACGAAGTCCATTTTCCATAATGTCCCCTATAAATGAATGCTGTGACGGCTGCACTATTAAAACAGCAGACTGATATTAACATTAACTTTAATTTTTTTTTAGCTAAACACTGTTTTCATTATGCGATGAATCCCATCACGCCACCCTTTTTTCATTTATGTAATCAGGGTGCCCTAAATAACAAAAAAGGATGCTTTAGTGTGCGCCACGGTGATGTTTTTGTCACCTTTGCTATAAATAACCACACACAACAATTGCCTTTTTGTCAGACGTTTGTCGTACTTTGATAGTTGTAAAGCCTCAAGGATGGTTATTAAATTTGGCTCCTGTTTATCAAACATAATTTCAACCTAATCATTTTATACAGGCTGACATGGTAGAAGATGACACTTTTTTATTTATATACCATCCGACTAAAGTATTGAGAGAAGATAATATAACAATAATAGCGCAACAGCACTGATGAGGTGCCACATAAAACAAATGTAATGGTAATGGTTGTAACCGTGCAAGTCTGGAAAAAAAACAATTACAAATGCCACATTTCCTCAAATGATGCCCTCAGCTCAATAAAAGCCCTTCCCCAAATTAATTGGATGTTGAATTGTCCACTTGAGCAAACAAGTGCGGCACCTCAAATAAACACCCCCTTTCATCCTCTGAGGGAAAAAAATAATCATCAAGTAAATGCAGTAATATAGAATACATGCAATATACACTACATGGGAAAAAAAATATTTTATATTATTTAAATTGTCGTTGTTGAAAAAAAGACACTAAAACAGCACTTATAATATGATTAAACAGTAATGTAAAAATGTGTGCAAATAATTCGAATATACTGCTGTTGAGTAAGCGAAGACCAAAATAATATATTTTTTATAGTTTTCATACAGTTTAGTGACTCAATGATGTGAATTAGGTATTGTAAAAAAACAAAAAAAATTGTGAACAATGAATTTAAAAAAAAAAAAAAAGGCTGCAAGCTTTTTAATGTCACTCCCTGTTGAGGTTTACTATCAAACTAAACATCAAACCAAGAAAATTACACATTGTGTATTCCAAACAACTTCAGTGTTGCCTTAGAAAAGTCCGCTAAGCGTAATGCTATCAAACATTGCAAAACACCATTAACATGCTAACGGTGAGCATCAAGAGTGGCGGTTTTAGAAGCAACAGATGTTTGAACACAAACGGTGGAGAACACATGTAGACAGATAACATCATACTACTACCATGTGTTATTTTTTGCAAATGCGGCCAAGCATACCTCCTGTCGATAATGTCTGATGTCTACTACTGGAAAAGGAAATCGGAATTTGAAAAGATAGTAAGAGAGAGCAAATACATCTCATCCAGCTGTCTCCTTATTGCCGCTTTCAAATGAATAACTGCGGGCTACCTGTTCAGATCGTCTACTGGGACGTGCACGACGGGACAGCGATCAGAGAGCTGCAGGGCACGCAGACGTCGGCCATCAACTGCATGCACATCTCCCACGACGGCAGATTCTTTGTGACAGGTAATGTGGACCGTTACGCAGCTGCTCGCTCACTCCCTTGCCGCTCTGTCGTGCGACGCGCACTGATTGAAAATGCTGTCACTAATTGTCTAGTGTGTTTTATTTACATTTCAAATCATTTCTACTTGCTTTTTCTGCGTGCCTTCACTGAGGAGGTTGTGCTGATTCAGTCGTGTGGATTTCTTTGTTTGTGTGCATATTTCTGTCAACACTTTTGAGGGTTAGGTCTTGCACGTTGATTAGCTCTTACAATGCTGAGAATTGCTCACCATAAAAGAGGATTTCATTTGAATTAAATTTGATAATTAGAATTGAATTAAAGTCCTTTTAAAAAAAATTCTTAAATAGCCATGTATTTAAATACCTATATAATAATAATAATAATAATATATTAATACATATATTATATAAAATAATTATATATATACTTATATTATATTACATAATTATATGTAATTATTATATTAAATAATTAGATAATGTAATATATTTGAAAAAATATTTTTATTTTGTATCTGCTGGTATTGCTATTTCACTGGTATTGCTATTTCAGAATTAGGTGAAGTTCAAATTACACTCGTATCGCAAGGCACCAATGTATTACGTTATATGTTTTTATGTATTTGTTATAGTTATCATTTATATATTTTATTTTATTTTTTATTCTACCTTGTATGTTTTTGTTAGTTTTTCCTCATAATTATTAAATAATAAATACAATAGAATACAATTCAAATGAATTGAGAAGCTGGTTATACCCTGGAGTTATCGCCAAAAATTTAAATAAAATGAATAGAATTACAACTAAAATAACTACAAAATAAAAGAAGCTAAATTAAATTGAAAATGTAAACAAATGAAAAATAAATTTTAAATTACATTAAAAATACATGAAAAATCTACTTATAAATTGAAATTGAAATTACGCTAAAAATTAAATGGAAAAAATAATCTAAAATTACATGAAATCCATATTCAAATTTAATTAAATCCTTCTATTCAATGTTTGGTCCTATGTGGGATTTATTCCCTCAGACCTGCATAATATTAAAAATTCTATGAAGTCTCAACGACATCAGCTGTGGTACCGCTACAATGATTGACATGTGAGGCCATCCTATGAATGCATAGTGAATTGTCGGCCAACCACTGCATAGTACAATCGGACTGATTGAAATTGAAGCGCAAGCCAAAGCAGAGTGGAGCAATGCATGCCGACTGCAGTCTCCCTCGTTGTTCATCAAACACTCTTATTTTCATTCCAAAAACATGCATGTTAGGTTCAGTAAAGAATCTAAATTGCTCATAGGTGTGAATGAGACTTGCGAGACGAGCGCTATAGAAAATGGATGATTTTTTTTCTTCTCTCAATTAAAAATAATATTTGCTGACTTTTGTGTGGCAGGCGGCGATGATAAGCTGGTGAGGGTGTGGGACTACATGAACGGGACGATCACCCATGTCGGAAAAGCTCATGGCGGTGGAATCACCAGCGTGGAGATCTGCTGCAACAACAGGATCCTCATCAGCACCAGCTCGGACGGAGCCATCATGCGCTGGAGGTTCCCTCACCCGATCTTGGAGTGATTGAGTGTGTCGAGCCAGACGAGCAACACTCGCTACACTGCCCTGAGGCGTTGTTGTATACATAAGTCACCGAGAACTAGAATGGACTAACTCCAGGGTCTACTTCCAAGCATGTCACCTGGTGTGTTTTTTTTTTTTTTTTTTTTTAAATCGCTGTAACGGGTACGCTTGCACTGACCATCCGAGCGCTACGTCGTAATAATTTCAATTAGAAAAATTTCTCCCTGGAGGAGATCAATAAAATAACCTGAACCTGAATTTCCGGTTTTGTGGTTATCAGATTTTTTTATTTTCCCATCACATTGCTTTATTTCTCCTGATACCAAACAAGCTTTGAAACTGTTTACGCTTTAACTTGCATCAACGTCCACAGAAATAATATTATTTTTCTTTACAGATATTAAAAAGAGTGCTTCGTGTTGGAAAAATGTCCCTTTTGTCAAAATGTGTATACTTCAAATGTTCAACAATATAACATAATGAGCCATCAAACTGTGTGGCTCAGCTGGTCCATATGTCTGCTGTCCCTCCACCTGTCTCAAGATTCTTATTTCTCATGCAGAGCTGTACAGGCGATGTAAAGCGACCTTGACAAAATATTTGCAACGTGTAAACAAAAGTTTCCAACATGTCGCTAAATGACTGCTTCTGCTCCTTTCCAATGTGAAAATGTTTCCGCTCACATTGCTTGTTTGATGGAAATAAAGTGGCTCGGTTTCGAGACCGAATCGTTAGTTAATAACGATTTTGTAAACTAGCTCTTCTCTTTTTCTCTATTAGTGGAAGCAATGTACAGCAACTGCTTTATTAAAAGAAAAAAAAAACAACCTCAGGGGAGTTTTGACTTTAGCAACTCCCCTGTTCACGTTCCTAAAAGGCAACCGAACAAACTTCTATAAAAGTTTACTGAGCAGATTTAGTACATTCCCCTTTATTATGTACTGCCTTTGTGCATTTTCCAACAATAGCAAAGTAAGAGCATTAGGGAAATTACGGAAACGTCGGCCCTGACTATCTGTTCCAATAAATCAGCATATCTGGCCCACTAAATTCAATCTTGGGGCGGCGGTGAGCTGTGAAATTAAGGCTCGAATGATTAGAATCGGAGTAGAATGCGCCAGATGCCGGCTTCCCGTCGACAAACCAGAAGTGCACAAAAGCTCCATTTTTCTATTTGTTGGAGTTTTTCAGCAACGGCAGCCTGAATGTGAGTGAAGTTATTTATAGGCTCCGTCGTCAAGTGTGTTTTAGACAAGGTGTTTCACGCTAACGACAGTGCGGCTGGAGATTTGGAGATGCCCATATAGGCAGTCGGTGGATATCAAAAGGCTACACACCCCTGTTCATATGCCAGGTTCTTGTGACAAAATAAACCAATTTAATGTGGTGTCTTGAGATGCGAGTTTAATTCGTTCTGTGACCACACTTGCCCTCCATAATATTGTACTTCATACAAACATACAGTAATGACATTCATCGCGACGTCTCAATTCCTTTTAGCGCATCAGTACAACACGAATATTAGCTGTTCTTCACAGAGGATAGAGTGACAGTACTGTTATACTGTCTGTCTTCATGTGTTGTTGCACCGTTTGTGCTCAACCTAGAAGCGCACTGATTCCTCGACAACTCAACGGTTATCAAATTAATCAATAATGATTTTTGATGATCAATTAATTGTTTCGAGACCCTGTTAAAATTGTCCAAATCCTCAGAATTTCTGCCTCTCAACAGTAAATGCAATTCCAAGTTGAAGTTGGCGCTCAAACCAAACGTTAACCAAAGAATTACACGTTGTATATGTAATAACCAAACTGTGTCCGGCTAGCTACCTTAATGCTAGAATATAATGGAAAATTCCATTGACATGCTAAGAGTTAGCATTAATAGTTGCGGTTTTACACAAATGGTGGAACAACACATGTAGACATAACTATACTCACAGGCATATACGCTTTATCATCTATGAAAAATGACTAAAATTACAGCAACTAGTTGAAGTTTATTCTTCGTTTGTGTCTGCATGACAGTATTTTACAGTACTGCCTCCCGGTGGCCAAGGCGGGTACACCAGAAGGAGCAGCACAATAAATTGGATTGACAGCATTAAATCCTGATGCACAAACATTCTTTTTAAGTATGTTGTTACTCTGTTTTTTTTCATCCATCCATTTTCTGTACCTCACGCGGGTCGCGGGCGTGCTGGAGCCTACCCCAGCCATCTTTGGGCGATAGGCAGGGTACACCCTGAACTGGTCGCTAGCCAATCGCTGGGTACATGTAAACAAACAACCATTCGCACTCACATTCACACCTATGGGCAATTTAGAGTCTTCAATCAACCGAGCACGCATGTTTTTGGGACGTGGGAGGAAACCGGAGTGCCCGGAGAAAACCCGAGCAGGCACGGGGAGAACATCTTTTTTTTATTTTTATTTTTTTTATAAAGTACAATATTATAGTGCGCTGTTTTTCCTAAAAAAAAAATAATAAAAAAAAAGTTCGAGCGTGGTCACGGAACGAGTTGAACTCGTATCTCAAGGCACGGCAACTCCCGGCCGGCTGTCGTTGGCAGGTGTACCTAATGAAGTGGCCTCCGTGTGCGTTTCTTTTCTACCGCCGGGTGGGTTGTGGAGGGCGGGCATCGGAGGGAGCGACGGGAGCACCGGAGCAGTAGTAGCAGCGAGGAGCGAACCACATGCTTTCCCGGTGCCGGTTGGGTGCCCCTTTAGCGGCGGCGATGTTTGCGGAAAGACTGGAGGAGGAAGACTAGACTGTCTGGCAGACAGGTGCACCTCCTCTTCCTCCTCCTCTCCAGTAGCACAGCGAGTGTTCGTTCTGTCAGGTGCAGGCATAGCAGCCATGGAGAAGCCGCGATTCAAGCCCATGAAAGCCAAAACGACCAAGCGGAAAGAGAAGCCGCACCGGAGCGGCACGTTCACCCGGAGGAAGTCTCTTCGTTCTCTCGCTCATTTCATGGGCAGGATTCTGAAAACTTTGAGCACTTTGGCGCACTTCGGCGAGGGGCGGCCGCCGGAGCCCGGGGAGGAGGAGGAGGACGACGACGGCGGCTTCGGGCGAAGCGACGCCGGCGGCTTTCAAGACGAAGCCCCGGCGGGTGTTCCCAGGGACGGCGCCGCGAAGAAGAGCTCCGCGCTGTCCCCTCACGGCTCGGTCAAGGAGCGGCTGTCGTGGTGCTACGGCGACAAGACGCCCGGGGCTCTGGGGCTCAAGAACCACGGCAACACCTGCTTCATGAACGCCGTGGTGCAGTGCCTCAGCAACACCGACCTGCTGGCCGAGTACCTCGGGCTGGAGCGCTACAAGCCGGACGTGTTGGCCCGCAGGGTGAGCGGCGAGGCCGCCAGGGCCGAGGTGACCGAGCAGCTGGCGTCGCTGGTTCGAGCCCTGTGGACGCTGGAGTACACGCCGCAGCTCTCCGTCGACTTCAAGGTGAGTGTCTCTTTTATCCTTTTCACATATTTCAACTTTTAATACAACACCAGCCGTCGCATAAAAGGGGATTTTTATTATCTTTTATATTTGTCCACTGTCTTCAGTGTGCGTAGTAGTAGTCACGAGACTCCACAGGTGGGTCGGGATGGAAGGGGCGTGGTCAAAGCAGGAAGTAGCCGGCTCTACCTTCAACTACATTCCAGAAAATTCAAATCAACAAATTTCATACCTGCAGGACTGCTGTACTGTATTGCAGTAATTGACGCCCCCCCCTCCTTAAAAATGTTTATAATTGCTTATAGTGATAAGTTTGCCACACAGGGGCGTCACTAGGTTTTATGGATTGAGGGGGCTTCGCCCCCCCCAGCAGTGTTGCACCCAGAAAATATTGTGTCAGGGCCACCAGGGCACCCCGCTGGAAAACCTATCGTCCATCATAAAACACTATAGTGTGGTCGCTACGTTTCATCTACGGGGGGTGGTCGAAGCTCAGAGTTTTTATACATTTTTTTAAACAAAAAAGCCCTCCGAAAATACGTCGGCGTACCGACGTTACTGATGCCAAAAAATATGATCCCAAAACACTGCAATGTGACAAGATTTACCAATAACTTAATCATTGGTTCTTAACTGTTGTCACTCTGTGACCCGCCTTGTTCTATTGTCGCCAAGTCGCGACCTAGTTTTACAGCAGTTAGGAACAATAAAGAAATGTATTTGTTCGAAAATAGCATTTAGTTATCGTACTCTCACATGTTCAAAGAACCTTTAACAGCACATTATTAAGAAACAGTTTTCTTTTAAGAAAAGTGCAACAGTTTTAACAGTTTGAATATATATATTTGAAATATATTTTTTAAATGTTTTTTTACTGCCTGTACATGACTCACCAAAAATGGCTCCGCGACCCACTTTTGGGTCCCGACCCACCAGTTGAGAATCACTGATTTAAATGACACTTAAGCTGTTCAAGCGTCACTAGTGGTTACGTTGGACATTGGAAACTTTTATGTCTTGAGGGGTCTTGTGAAGAATGCAATCATTTCGCATGAAAATAGATGGACTGAGAAATTGTGGTCCAAAAACGCCATATTGTCCCACGCAGTGCATATGGAATGATAATGTAAAACCACCCCTAGTAGCTTGTCGTCGCATTAAATGACTAATGTTTTTAAAGTTATAAATCGGTACATCTCACAAAACACAGTCATACAACAGCATATTTGCGCATTTTTATACCCTCAGAAGTTAAGGTACAACATAGTCAATTTCTAATTAGACCTCAGTTTGAGCCAAACTTTAAATTTGTTATATATTGTTGTCCCTGTCCACAAATGTCTATGCATGTTCCCAAGCTCTAATAGCCACGGTTCCAAAAGTGTACTACACCACCAGAAGCATGTTTCTTATTAGGAGCAAAATTTCCCATCAGACTGCAATATGTGTGAAAGTTATTAGTGCTTCAATGTCTATATTAATTGGAGTCAGTTGTCAGGGCAGTCGACAATACGAGCGAAGCAGGGCCAGGGGTTGTAAAAGGCTCCCCTCCATCATGTGTCATTAACTCGCTATTAAGTGATTAATCGGCCATTTCATATGCACATGTGCAAATAAAAGCCAGTCAAATGGAAACAGTGAGCCTCAAGGGAGCTAGGCAACTGTGTCACGAGCTAACGTCAAGTCAGGGCATCAATGAGCGTTGCTCCTCTTCAGGGTATTCAATTAAATTGTCTTTGATTATGTGGGTGGGGGAGTGAGGGTTTTTATTTACTCAACTACAAATGGGCGGGATAGGCCTTAACACACTTGGAATAGTCTTAAACGATGTCATCTATTGAGAGAGGTGTTTGCTTGTCTGAGTGGATGATGCACCCAGCGGCTAATTGGGGCCCGGCGTCTATTAGAGGGACGGATGACCATTAGGGACCCAAAAGCACAGGGCTCCCTGCAGATTACTTCCACTATGTACATAGAATGAGGCAGTTCTAATCTTAAAGGTAGATGCATTTCATACCAACTCCCCAGTTAGCCACGAGACCCAAAAAGTGTTTACCTCAACAAAAAGCCCTAATTGACTGGGGCGTGATGCAATAGTGTGTTTAAAGGCACTGCAGGGATACATTGTGCTTGGAAAACATCCATCCATCCATCAGTCATCATCATCATCATCATCAGCACATCTATACCTGCACACCTATTCTTGCTGACATTCACACCGATGGACAATTTAGAATCTTCGCTGGACCTAACATTGGGGAGACACTAATTCCACACAGGAGGGCTTGTGCTGAGATTCGAACCCCAGCCCTCAGAACTGTGAGACAGATGTGCAATCCACTACTGTTGCTCGGAGGCCAAGTTTGTTTTGAATGTAATTGTCAACATCCTCGGTCCTATTTCCTTGTTGAGAAGTAGAGCACAGAGGTCGTGTTACAACGGCGGGGCTTGGTCATGTGTTGTCGTTCACATGATGTTTTATGACTTAACTAATTTGCATTGCCTTGACTGACTAACACAGCCGGTGTGTCTTTCGGGCCTGACTCACCTGGGCGCCTAACCGGCATGCTGAGGTGGTTAGGCCGCATTCCTCGGCAGTCGTGTGGAGGGCGAGGAACCTCGCACTCATCAACTCCTACGAGTCGACTGCCTACGCAGCGCACAACACAAAGGGTCCGTTTCAAACTTGAGGACATTTAAGAAGTGGTCAACAAAGAGCTGGTCTTGTTTGGGCTGTGAAATTTGCCACCCTCTGGTCTTATTGGATGACAGTTCACTCACGAACTGCTGGGAGCCACAGCACACTCGCGCAACCTCAGGTGTGGGAAGAGGAATATGTCGGATATACGCTGGACATTCTTCCATTGTACGCGATGCGTTCCATGAGAGAGAAAGAATGGAAGTGTTCCAAAGTCAAACTTTAATCATTACAACAACTCCTTCTGCTCAATACAACACTGAGTTCAGATTATTCGGGCAAATTCGACAATCGAACAAAACTGAAAAGTCGGCCTTATAAATTGCACAAAATATGCTTGATGTCAGCTAATCTTGCGAGATGTTCAAAACATCAAACTAACTACGGGCATGCGTTTGGCTCTTTCGTTGGCTTTTTCGGGAAAATGAAAGCTCAGCTTCAAACCAAGCCAGCGTCACCATGTGCATTAAGTTGTCTTATTGTTTTTACATTTTATTTTTGTCTAACTTCTCCATTTACACTGTGACTAATAAGAATGTTAAAAAAGGGATGTTTGCATTTTGCGCTATTAACAGTGATTATGATATGGTTATTGGTTACCTTATTTTTATGCAGCTACAGATTTTGGAATGGCATAAAATGAAGGAAACACATTTTAAGAGACTTACCATTGTAATGTATGCAAACATTTGGCCACTTATAAAAAGACCTGAGTTCCATTCATCGCTAAATCTTCATGATGACCCAAAACAAAGCACTTTATACAGAAACTGACCCAACTGTTTCCAAATCTGAACAAATCGGAGGTCGAGATTGTGTTGGACTTTGGAGGCTCCGCAGTTATGTTGAAGAAGGTTGATCATCAGTGCAGTGAGCACGCTCGTGTCGTAGTTTCTAACCTCGTCACCTCGGTGCACCTCATTTAAATCACTGTGACAAAATGGTGGTTACTGTGAGTCAGTTCTATTACCTCTCTCTCTTAATGCCTGAACGGGGGCACCCACTTGATCCTCTCATTACCGTAGGCTACAATAAAGAACGACCAAGGATGTGGAAGATTTCCCAGATGGAAATTACCGCCTTATTCGAAGGAGAGAATGAGATGATTTCATTTGAACTTAACAGCGCGCAGTGCATGAGTCACGTCTCGTCCCGCACCGAGATGGATATTTTGGCTGGATGACCGGCGCCGCACCCGCCGGGCCTCTCCTCTGCATCGCTGAAGAAAACATGTCCTTCATTTCCCCTTTCTTGCCCGGCCTCGCCCCATTTCACGGACACTGTGATTTGTGTGTGTCTGCTCACACGTTGAGTAAAGCTGGAGGGAGCGTTACTGTAGCGAGTGCATCCAGCCTGGAGGGCGAGGAGGAGGAGGAAGAGGCGGCCCCATGCTGAGAGGTCTCCAGTGGTGTATACTAAGAGCGAGAGGAGGGGCAGGGGGGCATCGCTTGTAAATAAAACCACGGTCCTCCCTGTGCTGTCTCCATGGTAAAGAAAGGACAGGCATCCGTGAAAGCTGCTTGTTACCGCAACATTCCGCCCTAATTCCTCAAGTGGAAAAGTTCTGTTCCCGAACCCCTCTTGATTTGGAGGCAACATTGCTTGGTAATTCCTGAGCCTCTTCATGAGATCCTTTTGATATCCAGTCATACGTTAAAGCTCACAAACAGGCACTATTTGTTTCTTGTTAGCCTAAAAGCCTATGTAATGATGGCACAGTGTAACCAAGTTGGTTGAGAGAAAGTGGTAGGTTTGTGTTGTCAACAACATGTTATTACAGTGTGCAAACAAGGCTGCAACTCTGTAACAAGCTCCTGTGTGCCTCAATACCGCAGTCTTGGGGCTAATGAGCAGGTCGGCTAATATTTCTGATGCTACAAAATAAACATATTTTTTCCACCCTCACTCCTAGAAGAGATCCATTCATAATAGACAGCAACTTTTGACCAAAAGTGACAAAAATCGGTCATAAAGGCTGCCTAACTTGAATCTCTGAGCTAAAGGTCTTCACATTCAAATAGAGAAGCCAACTGAAACAAAATAAGATGATAGTAGCTTTTGTTGAGAGAAATGTCAACATTCTCAGGTTGAGCGATGCCACTGTATTGTTTTTGTTGGCCTTTTTCACATCTACCATTTTGACATGGTAAAAACAGTGAATGGTAGGAAGGATACAGTTAGCAGCGCTATGCAAAAAATACAAAGCCGATTTACGCAAAGCTTTGTAGAGGGGCACACAGGCCAAAGAAAGGACCATTACATAATGGTGAGTATCTGGATAAAAGTGTGGATGTGTCAAAACAGATACATCCCCCCCACCCCCTAGTCATAATTGAGGCCCCCAACAAATTCAAATGCATTTTTTCCCTTTAATTTTGTTTAACTGTTCAGCCTTGTGTCACATTGTAGTTTTAAATCGTCGTTATAATCGTCATTAAAGGATTGCTAAAACGTCACATCTAGTCTAGAATTTTGCTCGTATGCTTCACTTTGGATTTCTTCGTGCATCATGTTAAGGCTTTGAGCCAGTTACATGAATCAGGCCTCCGGCTGGCTTGGTGTCTCATTTAGTAAAAACCATTACTTATTACGCATCATAATCACAATGTGGATCTGATGATTTTCCACATAATCGACATCGTGAACCATCCTTAGTTCACATAATCATGCTCCTCTGGGTAGAAATACTCCCAAATTGCATGCATCCACACTGTTACAGTATGCCCAGAGATCCAAAATGTGCAACTTTGACATTGTCAATTCACCGCACGTTTGATGCCGATTAAATCTGGAGAGATGACGTGTCCTTTGATTGGTTAAGTGTTGGTGCACATTAATAGGACTTGAAAACACCGGCAGTCCCAAAGCGTTTTTAACAACACAGGCACTTCTTGTGAGAGTTTCTGTGGCGAGAGAGGCGTGGATTCATCTTTTTCACGCTTGAAGGGCCACGGCTGCGCGAGGCTCGAGGAGCTCAGGCGAGGGAGATGACGAGAGGTGTTTGAAGTGGTCTCCTTTGTATGGGGAGGAGGTGGGGGGGGGCACAGGAGGTGTGTGACACTGACGCAGGGCAACACTGATAGATGGTTTGTCTCATCCTGCCTTCCCGCTCCTTCAAGAACCTCTCATGACTGAGGATGTTTACAATGTTTGCACACACTAATCTTAGTGGTGGATATGCGGCACCTGGATTCTGAAATTTATTTATTTTTATTTTAAAAATTCTTATTATTTTTTTTTCTGCTTACTTGCATTAAAAATGGAGTTCAGAACATCTGTGAAACGGTTCTTCCATTCCAATAAAAATAGCAGATATAAACAAATGTACTGTTTATTTTCAAATGTCAAATTCTAATACCCCTACTCCAGTCACCTTTCTTATCATACTACAATCTAGCTCAAATTAGCTGAGCAGGTTTAATTTTTCTTTCTTTTTCTCAATCCACACAATCGCTGACATACGATGCTTAATTCTTCCATAAAAGGTTACGCTTGCTTTGAATTGCCACATTGCGGCTTTCTGAAGACAATGCCCATTATAGACGTTTCATCGTATGGGATGCTGTCGTTCAGTTTCTTCTTTTTTTTTGGGGCGGCTATGTCCCTTTAGGGGTCGCCACAGCGTGTCATCCTTTTCCGTGTAAGTCTATCTCCTGCATTCTCCTCTCGATCACCAACTTCCCTCATGTCTTCCCTCACGACATCCATCAACCTTCTCTTTGGTCTTCCTCTAGCTCTCTTGCCTGTCAGCTCCATCCTCATCATCCTTCCACCAATATACTCACTATTTCTCCTCTGGACATGTCCAAACCATCCAAGTCTGCTCTCTCTAACTTTGTCTCCAAAACATCGAACCTCGGCTGTCCCTCTGATGAGCTCATTTCTAATTTTATCCAACCTGGTCACTCAGAGAGCGAACCTCAACATCTTCATTTCCGCCACCTCCAGCTCTGCTTCCTGTTGTCTCTTCAGTGCCACTGTCTCTAATCCGTACATCATGGCTGGCCTCACCACTGCTTTGCCCTTCATCCTAGCAGAGACTCTTCTGTCACATAACACACCTGATACCTTCCTCCAACCGTTCCAACCTGCTTGCACCCGTTTCTTCACTTCCTGACCGCACTCACCATTGCTCTGGACGGTTGACCCCAAGTATTTCAAGTCCTCCACCCTTGCTATCTCTTCTCCCTGTAGCCTCACTCTTACACCACCACCCCTCTCATTCATGCACATATATTCTGTCTTACTTCGGCTAATCTTCATTCCTCCGCTTT
Source organism: Phyllopteryx taeniolatus (assembly GCF_024500385.1). Lineage (NCBI taxonomy): Eukaryota > Metazoa > Chordata > Actinopteri > Syngnathiformes > Syngnathidae > Phyllopteryx > Phyllopteryx taeniolatus. Next base: position 30,952,011 of record NC_084505.1, on the reverse strand, counting down.
CCAGTGCATGCCTCCATCTTTCTAACTGTTCCTCCACCTGCTCCCTGCTTTCACTGCAGATCACAATGTCATCTGCAAACATAATGGTTCACGGGGATTCCAGTCTAACCTCATCTGTCAGCCTATCCATCACCACTGCAAACAGGAAGGGGCTCAGGGCTGATCCCTGATGCAGTCCCACCTCCACCTTAAATTCGTCTGTCACACCTACAGCACACCTCACCGCTGTTCTGCTGCCCTCGTACATGTCCTGTATTATTCTAACATACTTCTCTGCCACTCCAGACCTCCGCATGCAGTACCACAGTTCCTCTCTGGGTACTCTGTCATAGGATTTCTCTAGATCTACAAAGACACAATGTAGCTCCTTCTGACCTTCTCTGTACTTTTCCATCAACATCCTCAAGGCAAATAATGCATCTGTGGTACTCTTTCTAGGCATGAAACCATACTGTTGCTCGCAAATACTCACTTGCCTGTCTCACCTCTTCCCAAAAAGCTGCACAACACTCGTTCTATCTCAGCTTCTACCACATGGTTCTCTGCTCTGCCTTTGTCTTCCTAGTCTTCCTCCCCACCACCAGAGTCATCTTACACACCACCATGCTATGCTGTCTAGCCACACTCTCCCCTACCACTACCTTACAGTCGGTAACCTCCTTCAGATTACATTGTCTGCACAAGATGTAATTTTAATGCTTTAATTTAATTTTAAGATGCAGTTTAATGCTCTCCGTTATTCCCGAACGTTGCGCTGGATAACACAAGAAGAAGTGAGCTGAATGCCAATGGAGGGCTCATAAAAAGACAGGTGGTCCTCAAAGTAAGGCGTGATTGGGCGTGAGCTGTCTTGGAGCCTAGCAAGGTTAGATCACTTCAATCAGGCAATTGTTATTTTATAATGAAATGGAAGCCACATAAGTGATAATTGTGTGGAAGAATCTCAACTTCAGAGGCAAAAGCCCTTTTCACAACAAGATCCCGGAAGAATTGCCACATCAGAGATGTGACAATAGAGCCGGCATTTATTAGCTTGTGTCTTTCACACCGAAACCAATAAAAAGGTAGTCTCTTTGTTTTTGTTGATGTCTCACAAGTATTTGACTGGTCACACCGGGTGCAAGAGCTGACGTTGTCACGCGTGATTATCTGATTGTGCGTTGCCAAGTCGATGTGTAAAAAGCACACACAGTTGTGGCAATATTTTGCGGGGTTTTGTGTAAAAAGGCAAAGGCCCATTTTATTGCGTTTCCATTGCAAAGGGTCCCAAAAACATCTGACCCGACAGTTCCCACTTTTAAATATGCCTTCATTGGTATGCATTATGCATATTAAAGATGGCAGTGTGAACTCCAAATGAACCAAATTACAAGTGAAGAAAATGATGAGGGGACTAAACAGAAGTCCCCCACCCTACACACACACACACTGCAATCGGTGCCCTCGTCTAGTGTGTTCCCCTTGGGTTTGTATTAATTTGACGAAAGACCATTCCATCTTCCATCTGTTTTGCCCGTTTTCAATGCGGCAAATAAAACTCACATGGTGTTCTATCACAGGCACAGCAGATGGTCTCACTTAGCCCGGCAGCAGCTGCGACGCAACTCAAGCACCGCACACTCAAACACATCAACACCCGTTTAGTCTTGTACTTTAGTTTGTCCAACCGGCAACCAAACAAACTGTGAAGTAAAGCTTCACGTCGCTTCTGGCTTGAACGTCAAAACAGTATTTAATAGTAATGCAATCGTGCCTTTGTACCTGTTGGACAGTTGTGTTGTGATAAAAGCAGTTACACATTGCTGTCAATGTAAATCGCTTGGAGACGAAATCGAGGGACGGAATGTTCCACTGTTAAGACAGCGACGGAGGTAGCCGTATCACAGAATTGTCAGGGGATCACAGCACAGCAGCACACTTGATACCGCCACTTTTGTTTGACATGTCATGCTCCTGATTATCAAGGCGGCATGTTGTCGACAATCATAAGCTGGGGTGGTGTTACCGTCTATCAAACAAGACATGACCCTGACCCGGTTCAGATCAAGCCACCCATGTTCATTCCTGGACCTGGTAGGCCTAATACAAAAGTCATATTTTTCTTTCATTTTGATTGCTCAGTGAAGTCTGCTCAATCTTTCCAAGATGGTAATGAGAATTTCATGGTGTAAACGACAACATTGGAATCCCACCAGGCATCTTTCTTATACCTACACACAACCATGTTTGAGCCGCAAAAATATATCTCCTTAAAGCCACGACGAGAGCCGCTAGCTGGCGAGCTAAGCGGGGCTCCTCTCTGCCGACGGACGGGCAGCGGTTTCGTCCGCGGCGTCACTGCCTTGCTTGGTGGTGTTGTCGTTGCGTGGGTCCACAGAACACAGACACTTCAGAAAAAAAAAATCTTCTGTTTATCAAGCATGGTGCGCACGTTATTCAGCCTGTGGCTCACACTTCACAACAGATATTTGAGCACATACTTTCTGCTAGTTCCAATGCCTTTTGGTAGCCCCAATAACAAAATACATAACACTTGGGAATTTAAATAACGACAGCAAGCTATTCTGTAAATTGTTGGCATTAAGGAAAGATGCATTTTTGGGGGGTAAGCATCGCTAGCTAGCTAACTGCATGCTGTCGTGGTAGAAACGAGCCAAATAATTCTTAAATAACTTGCAATAACCACTGATGCTAATGAAGTTGTTCAAGTTCTTATACTATATTGGGGGAGAGGGGACTCGTGCCCGAGCTGAAGTGCGTCACTAGGCACCGTTTTAGCCACGCCCCAAAAATATCAGGAAAACAAAACATTTGTATTGTATACCGGTAGTTATTTTTTCTTTGTTTTGTTGTTATTGCCAATAGTGTGATTACTGTGTTTTTTAAAAAATAATCTATTATTCCTACCTTTGTTGAGAGTCATATCGTGATTCTTTCGACCATGGACTATCACCCCCTCCACATACCTCTTGCTTATTTTTGCGTCAATAAAAGCAGTAAAAAAATCTGGAAAAGGTGAAAAACACTTTAATGATAAATCGCCACAATTGAGTACTACATATTGTAGTTCTCAGTCTTTGCACCTTTTCAGCCAATATCTTCAAACGTGTATGTACTGAGAAAGAAATCTCTGACTTCATTTTACTAGGTCTTTAAATAAAATCTCTGTGTGGCTCTTCTCCCCCACATCCCTCCATCCACTCAGTCAGGGTTTCTTCCTGATTGTGAAGCTTATTTGCAGGCTGTCAGGTAGCACGTGGGGGGTTTCTCCCTCCAAGTGTTTATATTTAGATCCCATGAGACAGTCAGATGCGTGACGCACCTGCGCTCCTCTTTTTGACCCATCAATTCTACCTGAAGTTACCTCCACCAAGGACGTTAAGTTTTCATTGGAGTTTGGTGACTAGTGGTGCAGGAAAGAACATATTTAAGTATTTGCATATCTCGTGGCATTTCAATGTCAGTTTTGGTCTGGAGACGGTCTTAAGACCAGTCTTCAAAGATTCTGACATAGGGGCAAAAGGGACTTGGCAATTATTCTCAGTTCTTGACTCTGTCTCATTGCCTCAGTCTTGGGCTTGACTTGGTATCAACGCCTCAAAGTCTCAGTGTTGATTTGGTTTTTGTTAATGTGCTCTTGACTAGTCCTACAAGCCTACAGTAGCTTTTCAATGTCTAGTCTTTAACCAGTTACTCCAACGTAAATGTAGGTCTCTGCTTGTTTGCTCTGTTATGAAACAACAAATGACCAACATTGACTGGCTGATGATTTCCTTGTTTTCCAGAGCATTGTGGCCAAATATGGCTCTCAGTTTCGGGGCAACTCGCAGCATGATGCCCTGGAGTTCCTCCTCTGGCTTCTGGACAGAGTTCACGAAGATGCCAAAAACCCAAACAACAACAACTGTAGCAGCAGCAGTAGCAACAACACCAAAGCCAATGTCAAGGTGAGTACAATTTGACCGGCTTCACTTGGTTTTTCCGCCTACTAAGTCTATTAAGAAAAGCTTTTATAAGAGCTTTAATGAAGAACTTTCTTAAATGGTTTCTCTTGATGCTGGAGGTGTCTGCGTAATTTCCATCTCGTCACCTTGAACTTTGAGAGGAGCTCAATTTAATGCAGCAAATGACTCGGGTAGACACATCATGACTTTGTTTGAGAAATTTTATCACGACACAAGCCAACTGACAATAATATTTCTCTTTAGGGCACCACACTGTCGATTGGAGAACAGGTCAATGTTGTTTTATAAGGCTGTTCTCAGTAGAGGTTCTAAAATGAGAGGGCAACACTTGAGAAGCATGGAAGGCGTTCCCAGGCCAGCCGAGGCGTTCCCAGGCTAGCGTGTCCTGGGTCGTCCCCGGGGTCTCCTCAAGGCCAGCCGAGGCGTTCCCAGGCTAGCGTGTCCTGGGTCGTCCCCGGGGTCTCCTCCAGGTGGGATGTCCCCGGAACACCTCAACAGTGAGGTGTCCGGGAGGCATCCGAATCAGATGCCCCAGCCACCTCATCTGGCTCCTCTCAATGCGGAGGAACAGTGGCTCTACTCTGAGCCCCTCCCAGATGACCGAGCTTCTCACCCTATCTCTAAGGGAGAGCCCGGACACCCTGCGGATTAAACTCATTTCGGCCGCTTTTATCCAGTATCTTGTTCTTTCGGTCATGACCCACAGCTCGTGAACATAGGTGAGGGTAGGAACGTAGATCGACCAGTAAATCGAGACCTTCGCCTTTCGGCTTAGCTCTTTCTTTACCACAATGGACCGATACAAAGTCTGCATCACTGCAGATGCCGCACCGATCCGCCTGTCGATCTCACGTTCCATTCTTCCCTCACTCGTGAACAAAACCCCAAGATACTTGAACTCCTCCACTTGGGACAGGATCTCATCCCCGACGTGGAGAGTGCACGCCACCCTTTTCCGACAGAGGACCATGGTGTCAGATTTGGAGGTGCTGATTCTCATCCCAGCCGCTTCACACTCAGCTGTGAACTGCTCCAGTGAGAGTTGGAGATCACGGCTTGATAAAGCCAACAGAACCACATCATCTGCAAAAAGCAGAGATGCAATACTGAGGCCACCAAACCGGACCCCCTCTACACCTCGGCTGCGCCTTGAAATTCTGTCCATAAAGGTTATGAACAGAATCGGTGACAAAGGGCAGCCTTGGCAGAGTCCAACCCTCACTGGTAACGAGTCCGACTTACTGCCGGATATGCGGACCAAACTCTGACTCCGGTCGTACAGGGACCGAACAGCCCGTATCAGGGGGTTCGGTACCCCATACCCCCGAAGCACCCACCACATGACCCCCCGAGGGACACGGTCGAACGCCTTCTCCAAGTCCACAAAACACATGTAGACTGGTTGGGCGAACTCCCATGCACCCTCGAGGACCCTGCCGAGGGTGTAGAGCTGGTCCACTGTTCCACGGCCGGGACGAAAACCACACTGCTCCTCCTGGATCTGAGATTTGACTTCCTAACGGACCCTCCTCTCCAGCACCCCTGAATAGGCCTTACCAGGGAGGCTGTGGAGTGTGAGTTTGTCATCATCGTAAGGGGTACCCCTCCTCCCTTGTTTGTATTTTTGATGCCAAATAGACTTCTTAAAGCCGTGCCTGTCATTAGGCTGCCAGCGCTATAATAAAGCCGGCTTTCCTCTGCTGATTTTACCAGGCAGAGACTTTCATAGAGCTTTTCATAGTCAGGATCATCTCAGATTTGTTTTCATATTTTTCCAATTTTTATCCGCTTTATAAACAGATTTCATTGTATCATACAATAGGGTCATTGTCCGTATTCTGCTGATAATCTGACAAATGTCGGGACTCCAGCTTTGGACCCTCATGCTGGCTCAGTGCTATGGGTAAACATTAGTGATCTGCCCGTAACCTTTATATACTGAACACTAGGACTGGGCATTTGAGTAAATGTCCTGTTTATGTTTTCAAATCTAATGAGCCGAGAAACAATCCATTAAATTTTAGTGCAGATCTAGATAAATGTGTATCTCTCTGAGTTGACATAAAAAGACACTGATCCAAATTGTGATTGTTTAGCCTTGGCAGAGGTTTGCTCTCTACTGAGTGCTATCTTTTGGATATTGTCATTGGTAGGTATGTTTTTATTTATTTGTCATTTACTGTATGTTTCTGGCGGCACGGTGGCCGACTGGTTAGAGCGTCAGCCTCACAGTTCTGAGGACCCGGGTTCAATCCCCGGCCCCGACTGTGTGGAGTTTGCATGTTCTCCCCGTGCCTGCGTGGGTTTTCTCCGGGCACTCCGGTTTCCTCCCACATCCCAAAAACATGCATAAATTGGAGACTCTAAATTGCCCGTAGGTGTGACTCTGAGTGCGAATGGTTGTTTGTTTGTTTGTATGTGCTCTGCGATTGGCTGGCAACCAGTTCAGGGTGTTGCCCGATGACAGCTGGGATAGGCTCTTGCATGCCTGTGACCCTAGTGAGGAGAAGCGGCTCAGAAAATGGATGGATGGATGTATGTTTCTTTTTTTTTTTATTATCACATTTCTTGCCTTTATGGGGGACCAAGAGTGCCCAAATTAAATAAATACACAAATTGTCATTAAGTATTGAATTATTTCAGTATTTATTTAATTATTTCCGTTAGGGTTGGCATTATTAGTAGGTGAATGAGGAGATAGTGTTAAAGCGCTTTGAATACCTCAAAGGTAGAAAAGCGCAATACAAGCTAAAGTCCATTATTTCAGAATTTATTTCAATATTTGATTTATTTAATTTTTTGGGGTGTCAGAATGACATACAATTATTTTGTGATGCACAGGGGACAGAAGTGAGAAGATTAAATATAAATACTGTAGAGGCAGGGATGTGTTTCTCCACTTTTCACTAGAGGCAATAGGTGTGAGTGTGTCTGTGTGTGGACGGAGCTGTGTATGTGTGGGTGTCTCACTGGGTCTGAGTGAGTGCCTAATGAATGCCACCTGCGTTTGCCTCAAAATGTTTTGGTTTGGTACAGAGAAAGAGAGGAGTTAGGGTGCTGACCGCTGGGCTTTTTTAACATGTATAGTCCAATACTGCAAGTCCATCTACATAAAATGTACATTTGAAACTATGTTTTATTGGAAGTGTCACAGTGTGCCATTTCTTCTGTCACATTTCAGCCAATCGCAGTCTACTAGACAGCCAATCTGTCGGCCAATCACGTTCTACTAGCCAGAGTCAGTGAAACCAACCTAGTTAAGGCCTTGTTGATGATGCAATCACTGTAAAGAGTGTTTTAACGAAGATACAAGTTGCCTGTTCCAGTTGCTGCTGGAAATTCTGCTTTCTGTGAATCGTGGATTAAGACAACAGTGAAATCTGAGCATTTCCTGACCTGCTATCTGTGGATTACAAAGTCTTGTATCACCTTGGCTGATCTTCAAAGCCTGACCTTGTTACGGTTTGTGACAGATGGGACCCCCAAAGCAGGAACAGACCATACGGCTTGCTTGTTCAACAGTCTTTCTTTAAAAAATAAAAAATTAAATAACAAAACTGTAAAATACAAAAAGGTGGAAAAACTGGGGAACAAAAAGTGCTACCAAACAAAAAAAAACAATCTGAAAACTATGGTGCAAGGCACAAAGCAAAGACTAGAAAAACATGGCTTACGGTGATGGGACGAGGGAGCAAGGAGAGTCACCAGGAAAACGTCAAACCAAATGGAACAGGTACTAAAACAAAGTGCAAATACTACGGAAAAAAATAGATTCTGGAGCGAGACAGGATGCAGACGGCAAACAACTCCAAACAAATAAACTAGAGGAACGATCTGGCGCCTCTGTGGTGTGCATGCCGCGCTTAAGACTGGGAAACAAAGAAAAACTTGGGTAATAACCAGGTGACAGCAAGACACATCTTAAATATTAAACGTGTTCAATGTTTACAACCAAAACTCTTCCTGTGTGTGTGCAAACCTGACTACTCTCGAGTCATGAATCCCTGAACTGTGACGTGAAACGGCATGTAGTCAATCAAAAAAAGTGCCCAAGGCAACATGGAATCGACCGTCAATAAAAATGTGAAATCGCTTCCTCACTTACTTTCTTATCTTTTTTAAATGTGTCCCCAAATTGAATTATTATTTTAATACGCAACCGCGTCATTCTTCATTTGATCTGGCGTTTTTCATTTTCACCACACGTGCACCTGTGCACCACTTATGTGCACCCCTCACTGGATTTATAAATATAGGTATAAAAATGAAAAATGAGGGCTTGTGTTCTACTCTGGTAGTTTTGGAGATTAGAAATTAGAATTTCCTCGTCATTTAGTTTGGTATCCTAATGCAGGAAAGGGTTTTATTTATTTATTTATTTGCAAAAAATAAACTTAGAAGTTAGTGACACCTTCCGCTGTAAAATGCAAATGGTTTTCCTTGAATTGGAACACATTCAGTCAATTTTGTTCTTCAAGTATTTCTTTAGGGATGTGAGGAAATGATTGCGTTTAAATTTCCCTAGTTGATTAAAAGGCATTAAATTGCGCTGGTGTGCAAGAATGGGTACAAAAGTGTTGATCTGCGTTTTATCGAAGTGTGAGCAGTCTGGGCAGGGAGTATGCGACCTTTCTGCCAAAGCACGCATGCATAGGTTCCAGCCCCACCTCCCCGAGCCTGAATGTGATGAGCCGTTTAGCGAAAAGATGGATGGGGATGGATGTAATGATTTATCTGAATCTAGGGTTGACTCAGTGATTGGTGGTGTTGATCAGTATCTATAATGTTCTAATATTGTCACGGCTCACTGTTGACATTTTAATTCACTTGCGCTATCGTCATCCGTCAAAGAAATAGTATCAAACATGATGTAGTGAAAGGAAGATTTATTACTTTAAGCCTGTCTGAGATTGATCTGTGCACCGGTTTGATAGTTCAGTGCTGGATTGCATTAAGCTGCACGTATTGCACCTGGTACAGGAGCAGTGTCACCAGTTTCACAGCTCGATATTATGTAACAAGCATAAAACCAGCTCAGTAATGTTAATATGCCTTCCAGCGGGACCTTGCCAAACCTGCTTGGTTTCTCTCCCCTGCTTTGCCTGGCACCACATATGTAGCATTCTTTAGTGAGCTGACGTCAGACAGCAACACGGTCACTGCTTTATGCACACCCGGTTGTTTCCGTCACTCTCAAAATTAGAACAGCTTGGCACAATAAATATCAAGCGATATCCGAAACAATCAACAAGTACTGGAGTTTCTCTACAATACAATTTGCAGGAGTGTGCTTCTTTCCAAATGGAGTTTAATTATATGGGGCATAGTTTGTTTTAGTGACTGTTAATGTGAATGTGAACATTTGTTTATCTCTTTGGGCCATGTGATTGACTGGCGATCAATCCAAGGTGTACTCCTCCTCTCGTCCGATGTCAGCTGGGATAGAGTCCTGCTTCCTCATAACCCTGACAAAAACGAGGCCTCTATCATCGAACGGGCAATGCACACAATAAAATAAATGTTTTGCTAACTTTGATAAGGTTGTAATTGAGATGTTGCGGCTATGTGGTGGTGACGCCACATCGGTACACGGATGTCAAACGGAGAATAACAAATGTGCAAAATGAAATTGGTTTTGCTCCCCATCATCCCCACGTCAGTCACTACTGCATCATTCAACAGTGGTGCCACTTATGTCTTGACATTTGCATAATTAAGAGGCCAAAAGCCAGCATGTGACAGCTCATGCAAACGCTGAGAAAGAGTAGGCTTCAAATTGTTCTTTGATTGTAGTGTAATTTTTTTTTTTTTCCCCAATCACTGATTGCTCAAGGTAGGAAGGTAGGTTTTGATTGGTGTTAGTGTTTACAAAAATGTTCCATTGAAAGGTCGCTTACCGAAAAATGTAAGAATGTTGGTCGAAGGTAAACCAAGGTTAAACAAACATTAGACTCATCAACAAAAAAACATCAAACCTTCAGTGTACCATAGTCGTGGCAACATGCTTGGGGCTGTTGTCGTTCAGCTGGAACTGGGGCTTTAGACAAACTGGAGGGGAATTATGAACAGTTCGAAATAGCAGTCAGTGTTAGCATAAGATCCTCAGGATTCTGCTAGAAAGCAAAAAAATTAATAATTAAAATGTCATGAAAGGCCAACCAGAACATAAGGATTTTTAAGAGGTTTTACTGAGTTGCACAGGTTGTAAGTCACATTAATGGTGGAAAAAGTTTTGGAACGATTTAGCTTCGTCTTGAATAATTTACCTTGGTCTCATTATTTTATATCACAAATACCTGGCATTAAATTTGATCAATCCATTTTCTTTAGCGCTTTTCCTCATTAGGGTTGCGGATAATCTGGAGTTCATTCTGCTTGCATTGGGGCCACCAGAGGACAAAAACATTGCACACTTTTCTTTTGTCCTGTTCGGCTGTTAGGTCAAACAAAAATCAGGATCTGTTTCCCTTTTATGCCGGAATAGTTTTACTGTGCCGCAGTGAAGTTTTTAAGATGCCACTGTGGTTCTTTGTATTCTGATGGATTTTTATTGAAAATTTCAGCCGGACAGGACAAAGTTTAAAGGGGAGTGACAGAAAAAAACAAAGGGGAGAGACAGTGAAACGATATCTAAATAATATAGGAAGAGAAGACAACAAAAGACAGGACATTAGCTGTAATACAGATCTCATTACTGTCACCTACTGACCGGAGTGGGACAGTGATTTTGCCAGGCACATCAGGATGTTTTAATCAAACAACATTTCAGACATAATCAAGGATTTTTTCGGTCTTGGCAGAGGTCGGCGCTCTACAGAGTGTCATTCCAGTTTAAGAAATATATTCAGCAAGACTGCAGCAGCTCCACAAAGCCTGGAATGTATCTTTGAAACAGGTGGAAGCAAACTTGGCAGAAATATCCTCACATCATTGGGAGAACAGAGCAGGGAACGTTTGCTTTTGTTTGTTTGACAGTAGCATAGATCTCTACATAGCGTCCACAAAGTGAGCACAGAGAAGAGTTACATTCACCCTCAGGTCCTCCGTGAGTTCTATTTGAAGTGAGTGCATTTGAGAACTGCTCCATCTCATCCCGCCGACAGCTCAGTGGTTTGCCAGTGCAACACCCCACCAGCGTCCAGGCATTATGTATGCATTATTCTGTTTTAAATGTCGATAGTGCTTTGGCCCTTTTTTTTTTTTTTTTTTGCCGCAGTGGGGTTAACTGTGACTGGATGGTGCGACTGCAGCCAACTGCGAAGACTTTGAAATCGGGTCAGTGAAAAACGCAGTAGAGACCGCCAGCGAGGCCTCTTATCGACATGGACAGAAATAGTGAGTTTGATAGCTCTCCATGAGATTTTGGCCCGTGTTCTCCAGGGGAGGGAACGGCAGGGAAAGGCGAGAGGGCAAATGTCGATGAATGAGACGTCAGCTGACAAGCAGCAGTCTTACATACTGGTGGGTGCTGATGCTTGTAAGCTATAAACGCATCAACGAGCTAAATCAACCGACACTGGCTACCAAATAGTAAAAAAAAAAAAAGGATGATTTTATGGCCTATTGTTTCAAAGACAACCCCCGTAATACTACATATTAGTGTTCTATTCGCAGGAATGATCATTTGTTGAATTTATATTATGTAACCGCTAATCAACTTCAAGCAAAGGAAACAGAGCTAACAAAATTGTATCTCAAATAATACATTGTCCTTTCATTCTTGGTGTGGCAAAACTGTACATAATGCTGACCACTAGCATTAGCTCTAACATGAAAAGTGTCCTGGTTAGTCTACCGATACAGAATTCTAGACCACTAAAATACGCGATTTAGGGTGACCGTGGCAATGCCACGGACACATTTCTCCTTATTACAATCCAGTGTACCATTACAACGATTTTGGTGCTATTGTATTCTGTTGCTTTCAAATTTGCTCCATTGATCAAGCAAGCCAATGCCTGCCCACCGCCGTCTTAGACAGGTTAAGTCAAAGAAGCATAACCCTGCCTCACACTTGGCTAGTAACTTGATTTTAACAGCAAGTGGCATTTCTGAGATGCCACAAATTCCTGCAGATAGAGATGGAGAGTGAGAATACTTGAAAGTGACAACCAAGACTCTTTTTATATATATATATATATATATATGTATATGTATATTTAATACCTCCCCCCCAGCCTCAAACCCACCTCGAAAAGAGTATTGCTGTTCTAATGAAAGAACATTTCAAACTGCTGTTCACATTTACAACACGAGTGACAAAAGGCAGCTTTTAGAAGGAGATTTTGTATACTTTTCATCATTGTGAAACAGTCTCTACCCGGAATGGACAGGTCATGTAATTCCCCTCCTCAATGCCCTCATACCCTGTTCTTAAGGGATTAAACAAGGACCAGTCTGGAAGAAACTTCCAACTAAAACTTGAACTTTGTTAAATTATTCTCAGGATACATTTTTGCCTTCTGGCTTCATCCATGATTCACTTTAGCCCATTCATTTTTTTATTTTTAAACCTACTTGCCTGGTGTAATGTCTCAACCAAGGGCTGAATGACTGAGTGCTTCTCTTCAGACCATCACTGCCTGCGACTCTGCCTGCTTTGCAGCTGTGTGGGATGGAAGCAAATGCGGGTTTTGCATTGTTGTTGTGTGTTATTTGATTGCAAGCAAGAGATTCATTTATTGCACAGAAAGTTGCCATTACCTTATCTGATGATATTTGATAGTTATAAGCAACCGAAAGTGAAACAAAATCAAACAATCCACATGGATTTCAATTGACCTTTTTGGTTGAGGTAATAGGTGTGAAAAAGGCCAGAATAAATGTTTGAAATCTTTTTTGATAAACTTAAAAGATGCACATTGTCTTCTCCAAGAGCTCTTGCAAAGATAGTTTCTGTTCAATGAGGATAAACCTCAATGCGCATGTTTAATTTAGAAGGTTACCCGAGTCTAAAATTTGCAGGAGAAGTGAAGCATGATCATTTGTGGTTAAAAACAATTAAAAGTAAACCAGACTTGAAGTGTGATCTGGACAAACTTGTAAATCACTGCAAATATTACTAATGACAAACAAAACTGATATTTGTAACCAGAATGGAGGAATTTGAAGCGGCAGAGATCCGACCCTCCCGCTGTCGATGAAATGCCAACACGGCAGGGAGGTATGAAAAATTAAACATGTCTGTTCTGATGAAAAGAGAGAAGGAACAGTTTGAGTAGCAACAATCTCAAAGATTGATTTTGTGTTTTTTTTTATACCTTTGTTGGGGGTAACATACTGAGGAACTTCACTAAAACTACAAGGATAAAATGTACTTTTCAAATGTCATCGTTAAATAGTGTATGAATGCCATTTTGTGTCATACATTTAGGACATATTGTACTAGGTGTGTGACGTTAGTGTCCATTTTATTCTTTCCCACTGCAGAAATAAACGTAATAACATTTAAGCCAATTAAAACCAATGACTGATACTATCTTTTCCTTGAAGTGAACATACATCTAATGGGAAACAATTGTGTAGCATTTAAGGCACAAATAAGCCTCATTAAGCATCAATGACGGGTATAATAGCCAATGGTCTGCATCATTTAATTGCGCTCTCCTTGGGTTTCTGTTCAATTAACAAGATAATCTCTCTGGCAGGATTTGTTGTCCAACCGCTGAAGTCGTTTTTCAAAGTTAATTAAGTTAGACAAATTTCTCTCCCCGGGAAATGATTAATTAAAGAGAACACTTAATCGGCAACATGCTGCTGGTATAATAAACGATACAATAAAAGATATTACATCTCCGTCAATCAAAAGTGAGTATTAATTTATTTGTTCAAGCTGATATTTTGAGAAGCCTCTTGTCAGGCTAGTGAATATTGGGTGAGGCCCTTTAAATGCTTCTTAAAGTTCTTGGCTCATCTGTGTTGCCTGAAGGTTGCAAAGCTTGGACAGTTGGGTTGTTTTTACCTAAGCTCGCTGAATCTAAACACAATCATTGGATTTATCTTTATGATCAATCAACACTGATTATTGAGAGCTGTCATGAGGAGGAGTACCCTCAATCTGGATGTGAACCTAAATCTATCGGTTTGAAAAACCTAGCACACTGACATGACACTAAAGAGCCAGTATCTTTGGTAGTGGTCAGAGGAATCGCTATACTGTTCTAGTACTGGTATACCATGCAACACTAGTAGCTAGATTACATCCACAACAAAATTGACAGTGCAATCGGTCACTGTACCTTTCCCCTCTGGAGGCTGGGCCATGTCCCAAAACGTTGGCCCCATTATGCTCATGCAAGTCAGGGGTGTCTCAGGGGTGAATTATACAGGGTTCAACTGTCCTAAGGGTCCTTCCGGCCAGGACCTTTTTTTTGTACCCTTTAGTAGTCAAACAACATACACAGCCGTAGTGACGGCGCCCTTTGTAACATGCTCCAAGAATCCCCAAGACATTTTGGGGATACCTAGCCGACTAAAAATGGAAGATTATGCTGCATACTAGAAAACTGGGAAGTTGCAACTTGGAATATTGGGGCAGTTCGAGGTCTCATAGAGATCATCAGCCATGACATACATTTTGTTTCACTGCAAGAGGTCTTGACAGCAGTTCTTTTTTTGTGCCTTTCCAGTAAGAACAATGACAGACTACAGTTCTGAACCTTTTAAGGAGTGTGTGTGTGTGTGTGTGTGTGTGTTGCACTGTCCTGCTTTTTTTACTGGGTTATTTTCTACGCATGCATGTATACATGTGACCCCGTTACCATGGCCACTGCAAGAGTCGGCATCACTGACACGTCACTGCCAAATAGCATCCACTCGAAAAGGCTTTTAATGGATCATGCAAAGTCCAGTAAGGAAATATTTAACTTGGCCAATTGCTATTTCTTTCAATCGACATTTGAAAGATGACCTTGTGTGTCCTCAACGAGAGCGAGCCGACAGACTTGATTGAAAGGAAAGTAGAGTGGATGGGGGTTGGTATTGTGGTTCTTCTTGGTTTTTCCCCCACACCCCCCCATCCTTTATTTGAAGACATTTTAGGCATTGCAATGAATTATAAAAGCATAACAGATATGCGTGATCTTTTCATGGCAAAATAGAGTTAGAAATGAAGTATTTTTAGTTACTACTCAGCTGCAGATATGGTGTTCCAGTGAGTCTTTCCAAAAATACATGGCAACATTTTTCTGCTTGCTGCTACTTTATGGAATGGTTCTACCTGAATCCCGGCAGGAATGTAAACACAAATTTCGGGTGAAGGATATGATGCAATACGCTCTCATCTAGTGACGACAGTTCCATTTCCCTCCATATCATAGTTGATAAATCATCTTACCCACGCTCATGTGGACCTGGGTTATTTTTGTGCAACATATTTTTTCTGAGGGAGGCATGTGAAAAACTAGTGAGCACATCTGCCAAACAGTTTGGCTTTCATGTGGAGTTTGCATGTTCTACCCGTCCGTGCTTGTGTGGATTTTCTCCAGGCACTCCGATTTCTTCTCACCCTTTGTGAAATATATATATCATCAGCCCTTATCCAAGAAGTTGTGTTTTTGGTGTGATATGTGCAGAGATAAAGAAGCCTGCTGGCTTTTATTTCTACCTTTTTGTGTGACAGGCAAAGAGCAAAGAGGGAGGCAGAATCCACAAATCCTAAGAGGCATTTCTCGCAAGATTTTCCACACTCATTACTGTCAGTCATCTCCGGTGTGATAGCAGAACTGGTCCTGCTGGGATGCTTACCAACTGTTTCAAAGATGCAGACTGGTTTTCTTGCTTTGTTTACTGTTTACTCACTCCTGCCACACCCACATTTCCAGGTTTGTCTTCCTTAAATGCTTGTGATTTCTCGATGGTTGTGAACAGTTGGAACAGGGTAGTGAAATGCAGCCTAGCCTCTTCCTTATACGTTGTACTTTGTGATTACTGTCTTCTTCTTTTCCTTTCGGCTCGTCCCGTTAGGGGTCGCCACAGCGCATTATCCTTCTCCGTGCAATCTCCTGCATCCTCCCCTCTTAACATCAATTGCCCTAATGTCTTCCCTCACTACATGCATCAACCTTCTCTTTGGTCTTTCTCAAGCTCTCTTGCCTGGCAGCTCCATCCTCATTATCCTACCAATATACTCACCATCTCTCCTCTGGATGTGCCCAAACCATCAAAGTCTGCTCTCTCTAACTTTGTCTCCAAAACCTCTTACGTTGGCCGTCCCTCTGATGAGCTCATTTCTAATTTTATCCAACCTGGTCACTCTGAGAGCGAACCTCAACATCTTAATTTCCGCCAACTCCAGCTCTGCTTCCTGTTGTCTTTTCAGTGCCACTGTCTGTAATCCATACATCATGGCTGGGCTCACCACTGTCTTCTAAACTTTGCCCTTCATCCGAGCAGAGACTCTTCAGTCACACAACACACCTGGCACCTTCCTCCACCCGTTCCAACCTGCTTGGACCCGTTTCTTCACTTCCTGACCACACTCACCATTGCTCTGGACGGTTGACCCCAAGTATTTAAAGTCCTCCACCCTTGCTATCTCTTCTACATGTAGCCTCACTCTTCAGCCACCACCCCTCTCATTCATGCACATATATTCTGTTTTACTTTGGCTAACCTTTATTCCTCTCCTTTCCAGTGCATGCTTCCACCTTTCTAACTGTTCCTCCACCTGCTGCCTGCTTTCACTGCAGATCACAATGTCATCTGCAAACACCATGGTCACGGGGATTTCAGTCTGACCTCATCTGTCAGCCTATCCATCACCACTCCAAACAGCAAGGGGCTCAAGACTGATCCCTGATGCATTACTCTGTCACACACTTCTTTGTGATTACTCATGTTCGCTGCTATTCGCGGGAGATAGGGACTAAACTAAAACCTCTACCTCCTGAAAGGGTGTGATACACCATATACTAAATTGTACTAAATGCATCCCCTTCTGCCCTAAAACCTGAGAGTCCTCACATCCAGACATAGATTAGTTGTGGCTGAAAACACTTGGACAGCACCGATTCTGGGCCCAACCAGTACTGAAGATTGGGTTGCAGTGGTTGCTGATGTGTTGGGGTAGGCTCATGCAGTCAACCATTCGCCAATGTAAGAAGGTGCTTAGCCTATTCCACCCCTAAAAGCAAGGCAAACCCCAAAGAAGCTAAGGAGCTACTGAGACCCCAGCACCAAGGAACTGTTGACGGGGGCCAGAAAGCTGCCCTATCGGGTGTCGCCAAAGCGCTCAAGCGCCCTGCATTGGGAAAGAATTGAGACTATTGGTCGCTGACAAAACTTGTTAAGCCCCTGACGAGTGATGCATCGCAAGTGCGTTTTTATGACAATCTATGAAGATCAACTAGGCAACGTCAATGCCTTCTGGCTCTGTCAACAATGCTGCTTTCTATTATTTTTGTAGCTTAAAGTTCAGCCCAACTCACACACTTCAGTTAGATCAGTCCGCTTGAGAGGCTAATCAATCTATTCACTCGTCACAACTAATGTCATCAGTTCGTTTGGTTCTGAAACATTGTAGCTGGCTGGCGATGAACTGGTCCACATGGGGCCAGTTCTCTACAGTGCTTGCCAAGCCAGCTCTGGCGCTCCTGAAGCCCTGCCAGTCACTCTTGTCTGAGGCTGCTTAATATCTCTTCTTGCCTTTTGTTTTTGGCCAGACAGACATCTCCATGGCAACGGCCAGAGTGGCAGGTCTCCCTGCACTCTGCTCTGAAATGGAACTGGCACATATATTTGATTGAGAAATGGCACCTAAGAGGAGATATGCGCGGCGGCACTATTTGCCTTTTGTCTTAACAAGTGCAGTCTATAAATATCGAAATGTATTGTGTGATGGACCAGTAGAACACAGCGGGCCAGAACGTAGAGCCGGGTTTCAAATGCCTGTGCTTTCCATCATTATCTCACAGGCCATCTTGTTCCCGTAAGCCCCTCATGAATAGACCGAATTAACAGCAGCCGTCCACAACTGAAAAGATTGTTGTGAGTCAGCCGCTTTACTGCCCCCGACAGCATTTTGTTTGAATGGATGGAGACCGACCTATGACGCCCCATAAGCCAACCACACCCGCTCCGGCAACAGCCTCCCCTCCTCTTCTTGACACGGTGTCCCCCATTGTTTAAAAATTAAGCATTACTAAACAATCACATCGTAATGATTTTCTCCCACATTTCAGTCACTGTCCATCAACACTGGGAAGTGAAGCACCGGCCATCCATTTTCTATCGCGCTTGTTCTGACGAAAAGGTCACGGGTGAGCTGTAGCCTATCCCAGCTGACTTTGGGCGAGAGGTGTGGTCTCCAGCCAATCACAGGGCACAGATAGACAAACAACCCTTCACACTCACATTCATACCTATGGACAATTTAGAAGATTCAGTGAACCTAACATGCTTGTTTTTGGAATGTGGGAGGAAGCCAAAGTACTGTGAGAAAACACACATAAAGCACGGTGGGAAGGCCCAAACTTCACACAGGCGGGCCGGAGCAGAGACTCGATCCCACAATGCAGCCTTGAAAGAAGAAGACAAAAAACACACACAGTCAAAACAACAAAACAGAAACAAACAGTAATTGTCGGTGCTCTGTCAGATATCATTTTAAATGGAACTAATCATTTTCAACAGTATGATTCATCTTCTTTTCTAAGCCAAAATTTAACAAACAAAACCACAAAAATCCAACATCTTTAATTCCAGCCTATGTATAATAATTTCAGCACAGTTGCTGATGTAGTACACGTAATATGTAATCTTTTCACATTTAATTATAATTTTCTTTTGGGGGGGGGGGGACAAAGCAAATTGGGTCATCCATATTAAACCAACAATGTTAATAACGCACATCTGGCAAAGCTACGTTTTGAAATAAGAGCATTAAAAGAGACATGATTGATTTTGCCACCGTGTTTGTCCGATGTTGTTTTACTGCCTCTTTGGGGACGTGATTAGTGTGACTGTTCAGTCTGCTTAGTAAAGAAGCACTGCTGGGTCCACATATTTTCCTGAGCATTGTGCTTGTCCCACCGCTTGCCTCCAAATGATCTTCTTATCTCTCCGAGCTGTGCAATCGTCTCCCCTTGTGCTTCTCGTCATTGTTATTGTCCGCCAGTGCTTGCCCATATTTCCTTCTCTTTTTCTATCTCCTACTTCTGTCGTTTGACTTGCACTGCTAATGCCAAAATACGATAAAGACATGCATGTTTTTGATCGAAGCAGGTTAGAAACGGTGACAAATAATAGTAATAAAGCAAATCTTCGGCGACAAAGTCTGGTGTACCAAATACTTTTCCACTTGTGTTGTGAATGGACCCGGAATGAAATAACTCACTTGCAGGAAACCAAAATCATCTGATAGCAAGAGCTGAATGTCACAATATGTGAGATTTTACCTCAAACTAATGGCTTTGACAGCACTCATATGTTTCGCTGACTTATAATCAAGAGAATAGCCATGACGACCTCGGATAACCAACGTTTATGGCTCTATAATATTGGTGGTCGAGCCAGGATGACTCTTCGTGTTGCGGCGCTTGTACTAACCTTGCTGCACACACATTATAGAGAGACGATGTTGTAGCACAAAGGCGTTTACGAGCCTTTATCTTTACCTTTGTGACAATGTCAAGTTTACCTTTGATCTTTTTACAGATTTACCACTGTGGCTTAAACTGTAAGAGGTTTCGGGTTAGGGTTAGGATTCGGGTAGCAAATGATGGGTTGAATGAAATGTTGCTGCTCCACTGTCGCTATCCAACGTCCACATACTGTATGTGCAGTTGCGCACTTGATAACGCACTTGGCATTTTAATGCTACTCTCCTTTTATGTATTGTCAACATGGCACAAAATGATAAATTAAAATTGTTTCATTGTCACAATTGCTGGTCCGCTACTTGCTCTGCCGTTCATGGTGTTTTGACAAAGAGCAAAGAGTTGAGAAAAGACCAGATTCCGTTTTTTTTTTTAATAATTAAATTAAGTATAATTTGCATTTTCCAATAGTTCTCCTAATCTCCCTATTAAGATATTACGCTTGGCTAAATATGGTAATAGTGTATCAAATAAAACATTTCCTGTGATTCCCACTCCATTTACTGTATATAAGTTTGAGATGTCCCAAAAAATGTATCCACACTTTGAATGAATGCAGTATTTAACAAAATACATTTCATTTTCGAACTGTAAAAGAGTCAATATACAATTTATAATTGGTGCTTTGTTTTCAAAGTGCTTCTTGTCACGTTACTGCTGATAACAAAAAAAAAAAAGGATCAAAACCTTTGTACTTCAACTGCCTGAGACTTCCAGTCCCATTTTAGCATAATTAACGTTTTTTAAAAAGATCAGTCCTGCTTATTACTTCCAAAGGGTTCAATTTGAAAAGAAAGAACCATCACTCAAGCTTTTGGCGAACAATTGATTCATCTGGACTTTGCTTTTTAAAGCGCAAGTTATTAATCTCCTTTGTAATGTGGCGAGGAAAGTCATGTGCCTTTTAGCCCAGAGTGGTAGTGATGAAGGCTGTAAAAATAGGAAGTAATTGTGTACTGTGGTTAAAAAAAAAAAAAAAATATCTAGTTTATCGTCATGTGGAAAGAAACCAGCTTTTGCGAAATGGTAAGTTATTACTTCTTAAATCAATTTAGTTTTATTGTAATAATATTTTTGCAGTATTAACTAGGAATGACATTTTCTTGAGGTACTGTATATAAAGGGAAACCAAACCAAAAAATCTAATTAGCGCTACAGTTTAACACGGAATTCATGGCGAGCGCCATAATCACTGCTTAAAGTCTGTTTGAGTACAAGTGTTGTTTCTGGAGGCTTTCGTTTTGGTCTATTTCCAGGCCAACGTGGCTCTCGTATTTATTGTGCCACATAGACACCCCCAATTACGCAACCTGACTGCTCGCCAGACTCCCACGCGGTCACCAGTGAGCTGCAGAGGCGCGCCGATCAGTGTCCCACATCAACGCCCGCTGCAGGGAATCAGCTGGGATTTGATAAGAACATATGTTCTTGTGTGAGGAAAGCGAGTGCCGACATCCCCCGAGGGAAGCGATCATTCTGTCAGTGCTTTCCAAATCTCTAGTCAAGACAGACAAGTCCAAGCTTTCATTTCATTGTTGATATCAGTGCATTTATGTACTCTAGTTAAAAAGTATTGGCCCCCTAACTACTACTATTTTCAATGCCTGAGCCAGCTCCTTTGCTAAGCTAACACTAAGGCGTATCTACATTGCCAGGCTACCCGCTTAACATTACAAACTGTGAGAATCCAGCAGTACTCACGCCATTGACTCATCTATTAACACGTATGACTCCTCTCTAAAAATGTCTCCGTCGAGAGGACACTTTCGATATAGGCTTCCACACCTAAAGATTGAAATATCTCATAAAAGTACTGACCTAAATAAAACGTGACACATGGCGTGACACCAGCCAGTGTGTGCGCTAGCAGGTTGGGTATTTTCGTCTGCAACTTGAGTTTGTGGCGTGATCCGTGTCTGTCATATCAGCCAGGTCGTCACGAAGATGTCCTGGAACAGTAATGTAAAATCAACTCTGGATCAGGCTAAAACAGATGCTGAGACGTTAAAAGAATGAAGCGCTTCGTCTTAAATTCCTTCTCTTAACCGTGCTTGTTGAGAGTGGTCTGTCTTTCGGTATGTGTTGTAGAAAGCCAAACAAAAAGGTGAATTGCTAGTTAAGAGTTAATCCCTTGTAGGGATGAAATGATTTATGCTTTACTGATAAACCGTGATAACATTTTGGATGGTTGGTATTACAATTTAAAACTGTAATTTTCGCTAATACAGTATATATGTCCATGAATTTTGTGTCTTTGTGTGTAGTAGTTGTCTTTCAGCTACTAGCAGCAAAGAAACAGAAAGACTGTAGAAGATGAAGACAACAGAGCAGACATTTTTGTTTTTTTCCCAATATTTGTATATTTTTATCCAATTTGTATTTTATAATATTTTTTTGCGTAAATTTTAGTTTCATATTGTGTCATATTTCTGTATTTTTTGCATAGCGTTTTATTGTTTTTGCCTATAATTTGTTCATCTTATGTTTGATTTTTTTTTTCAATTTATCTGTGTATTCTTTCTTAGATTTGTATTTTTCGGCTACTATTTGTGCATTTCTTCGTCCAATATTTTATTTTTCAGGTGAGGATAATCGGTGTAGAAAATGGAAGGGTGGATCTAATATATTCATGTGTATTTTTTTTTATCTTGTAGCATTTTTGTTTTGTTGTTTTCTTCTATTATTTAGTATTTTTTAATTGTATTCATCTGTTTGACTATTTTTTACAATATCAGTGTATTCTTTGTTACATTATTATTTTTCAGCTACTATTTTCACATTTCTTGTCCAATATTTTTGTATTTTTCATCTAATATATTCTTGTTTTGTATTTCTATTATTTTATATTTTTCATCTAATATTTGTGCATTTTTCCCAATATTTTTGTCATATTTGTGCATTTTTAGCTAATAGCTGCACTTATTTCTTTAATATTTATGTTTCATCTAATACTTTCCCATTTTCTGAAATGTGTCTTTTTTTGTTTCTAACTGCATATTTTTGTTCAGTATTTTGTATAGTTACCTTAATATTTTTTTGTAGAGGATCTAGAGGTTAAACTGTTAAACCTCTGCTTTCGTGTGTGTTTCCAGGGACCCAGCTCACTCGAGGACCTGAACAACACGCAACAGCCCAGAGGCCGCAACAGTTTTGTCCAGGAGCACTTCCAGGCCCAGTACAGGTGAGACCATCCATCCATCCATCCATTTTCTGAGCCGCTTCTCCTCACTAGGGTCGCGGGCGTGCTGGAGCCTATCCCAGCTGTCATCGGGCAGGAGGCGGGGTACACCCTGAACTGGTTGCCAGCCAATCGCAGGGCACATAGGAACAAACAACCATTCGCACTCACAGTCATGCCTACGGGCAATTTAGAGTCTCCAATTCATGCATGTTTTTGGGATGTGGGAGGAAACCGGAGTACCCGGAGAAAACCCACGCAGGCACGGGGAGAACATGCAAACTCCACACAGGCGGGGCCGGGGATTGAACCCGGGTCCTCAGAACTGTGAGGCTGACGCTCTAACCAGTCGCCCACAGGTGAGACCATGCAGAGGATTTCTCTTTTTATGCAGTTGTTTCCTTTTGTAGAATGCTTGTAATTTTGGTATCTTTACAATAGTCTCACTTTTAATCTTTTTGACTCCGACAGCTTACTGGCAGCTTTTTTTTTTTAATTTTTTTATTTATTTTTTTATAAATCACAGCATTAAATACGTGCACACTTGCAATAGCATGGTGCAAGTAAGTCAATCAGGTTGTTTATTCAGAGCAGCTTTGCAAGTGGAGTGAGGCGGTGTTTGTGAGGCAGGCAAGAGTTGAGGACCGAGGAAGGCCTAAAAGAAAATGTTTTGATTTAAAACAAGAAAAGGGCAATGTTAATTCTTTTTGCTTTTATATTAATTCCCTTTATATCCAGAAATATTTTAGCTCCATCAAGGAATGGGGCTTCAGAGACTTGTGACATATATATGTATATAAAGGAGAGCCACCGTTGCCGATGCACTTTTTAGTTTTTGTTGTTGTTGTTTTTTATTTTTATTTTTATTTATTTTATTTTTTTTAAAGTTGAGCGAACACGCCGCAACCCCACCAGGACACGCATCTTAAAGGCACACACGTCTCTAACACCCAGACGCTACAATGCGTACAGTATTTTCATGTTATATGTTTAAGTGTTTAAATGAGAGCCAAAGTAATACTGTTACTGCTTTGGCCTGAGAACAAAAGTGATGACTGGGCAAGTTTTCCGGCGAATAAGGGGGGGATACGTTGAGGAAGATTTGCGAATGACAAACCGCAAATATGCGGTGGTTCACTGTAAGGTTCTGTCACTTCACCATGGGGCGTTCAAGGTCCATTTTGAACACTCGCTTATATGACTAAATAAGTTCCTCGCCTGATATTGGTTAATTACTTTATGTTGACACTCGCTTATATGACTAAATAGGTTCCTCGCCTGATATTGGTTAATTACTTTATGTTAAGTACGACATTATGAATTACGATGTTCATCATTTTGAGTGCCAATATGTCCATCGTCTCATGTGTTCATGTTTCCACACACTCAATTCCTACTCGAACCCAAGGCCCTCGTCTTCTTTTTCTGCAGCCACTTGGTATTAATCGAAGGTTCCGATGCCCTCTATTGGAAGTGAAGCCACATAGCCTTGAGCGGCACACCGAAAGAATGAACACAAATGCTCGTGAATTTAAGAGACACATTTGAGTCAGGGGCGGGGGGAATCCTCCTGATCATATCCAATACCTTGTAGGTGTTTACTCATCAGATAAAGGAGCAACACACACACAATGGGTTTGTAATCACTTGTTTGATTGACAGCCCTTGTAAAGTTCACAGCGCCAGTGAGTTGGTGCTTCAACCGTTGGACGTTCTGTCACTGATTAGCTGCCGTAGCGTCACAGCTAACGAGCTTATCGTGCAACTGCAAGACTCGCAATATTGGACTGAAGAAAAAGATGTCTCTTCACCCCTCTACTTGACTGAGAGGGGTCCGAAAGGACCAGTGTACTCGTTGCCCGCTTGGGCAAATGTACTGGAGAGTCTTTTGTGTGTCACAGTGAGAATAACGCATGCTTTTGTCAAATTGGAGAAAATGAGGCCACGTCTGGCACATTTACAACCCCAATTCCAATGAAGTTGGACGTTATAAAAACAGAATACAATGATTTGCAAATCATGTTCAACCTTTATTTAATTGACTACACTACAAAGGCTATTTAATGTTCAAACTGATAAACTTTGTTTATCGCAAATAATCATTAACTTAGAATTATATGGCTGCAACACATTCCAAGAAAGGTGGGGTTGTACATAATTCAACTACAAAGCTGTTCTAAAAGACAGTGTAATGTTCCCATGTAGCGATCACTGAATCAAACAAAATAAAATAAAAAAGAACAATAATGGACGAACTGTCTCCGTTGCTAGGCTACGTCTTCAGCTTCTTATTTTGTTCAATTAATAGCTTAGGTGACAAGAAGCCATGAATTCAAACAACAAGATCAGTAAATAAAGCCGCCCCGCTAAATTTCATGACGCCCAGCAACTGATAACAAGTGAATTTACTTGATTTTTATCTTGTCACTAAACCTTTGCTGTCAACAGATCTCGCTGTTGTGATCGTCAGTCATAGCTGGCCATTAGTAACAATAGAGGAATTTCATTTCCTGGGTTTTGTTTGTGTCGTGTTTGTCGACCTGCAACTGTCACTCACTCGCTTCCTTCTTGTTAAATTGGTCTCTCTTCCTCTCGTCTTCCTCCCCCATTTCTTTCATATCTTCCATAGATGCTCCTCAGAGGGAGTCGGAGGAGTTCTCTGATCTGAATAAATGTTTGCGATTAGAGCCCGTGCTGTCTTGTGCATTGGGCTGCCGTCGTGGGAAACGGCGCTCGCGTCGCCCGTGTTGCTACGCTCGCGTTTGAATCTTTGTCTTTGTCGGGGCCTCGCTCCTCCTCTCTGTCTGTCACCCTGACTTTGTGGTGTCTATTTTTAATGGCCTGTTGTCTCCGAGACGCCGCCTAGCTCTAAACAAGTTTATATAACATATATGATGGATGAGCTTATAGAGTGCTGTATTGGCCGCCTTCTCAAATGCTTGTACTTTTGCCTAGTTTCCCCACTTCAATGTTTAAGATCATCAAACAAATGTAAATATCAGACAAATGTAACCCAACTGTTTTTAAATGATGATTTCATTTATTAAGAAAAATAAGTATTCAGTTACCTGGCCTTATGTGGAAAAAGTAATTACCCCCCTTGTTAAATCATAAATTAATTGTGGCTAATCACAAATTTTTATTAATTTTCACTGATCACACCCAAGCATGATTACCTCCAGACCTGTTCAATCAAGAAATCACTTAAACAGAATCTGTCTCGACAAAATCAAGTTGGACAAAAGATCGAAAAAAGCTGCAGCAAAATAACACGGAACAGTGGTGAACCTTCCCAGGAGTGGCCGGCCTCCAAAGATTACCCCAAGAGAACAGCAATGACTCATCCAGGAGGCCACAATGGAACTCAGGACAACTTCTAAAGAACTGCAGGCCTCCCTTGCCTCTGTTGAAGTCAGTGTTCATGACACAACAACAAGGAAGAGACTGGGCAAAAAATGTGTGGGGGTATTTGTATTTGGCGATGTTTTCCACATGGACCCGCCACAGTAATTGACAAAATGTAATTCATCAGCTTAATTTGCTAATACAATCAAATCTTTACGGGCGATGGCTTTATAGGTGGGGGGATATGGTTAAATTAGCCAGTGTTGACTTTGCGCAAGCGCCATTCAATTGAGGTCTTGACATGGAGGGGTGAACATCTCCTCCTCTGGAGTCTCCAATGATACCACAAAAAGTCACCAGATTTGCTGCTTGTGGCTTTTTTGAAAATTGTCAGAAAAGAAGCTAAATATTACGGGTTGCACGGCTTGGGCTTTTTTGTTAAGTCAACGGTAATTTGGTGAGGTCAAGTTGACGCTTTCGTTGGTATTTTTCGGTACAGGACAGTCTACTCACATGATGAAAAGTAGACGAGCAGTCACTCAACAAGCTCTTTATTGAGACAATGGTTGGCTAAAGTCAGCTGTAACCATACCAAAAAACATTCAAGTACATCACCAACAAGCGGCAACACAAGCTATTACATTTTACAAAACCCAATTCCAATGAAGTTGGGAAGTTGTGTAAAACAAAGGCAAGATATTGAATGTTGAAACCGATGAACGTTATTGTTTTTCATTTTGAATTTGACGCTTGCAACAGGTTCCAAAAAAGCTGAGACGCGGACAACAAAAGACTGGGAAAGTTGAGCAATGTTAAAAAAAAAGAAACAGCTGTTTGGAACATTCCACAGGTGAACAGGTTCATTGGAAACGGGTGTCAGGATTGGGTATTAAAGGAGCATTCCCGAAAGGCTCAGTTGCTCACCATCAAGCATGGGGCGAGGGTCATCACTTTGTGAACAACTGCAACAGTTTAAAAACGTTTCTCAATCAAAAGATTCAGAGAATCTGGAGAAATATGTGCACGTAAGCGGCAAGGACGAAAGCCAACATTGAGTTCCAGTGCCATTCGATCCCTCAGGCATTTGCACAATACAGAACAGTGATTTGAAGAAGAATGTTGGAGACCTTTTAATTGACACCTGGGAACTTTATTGTGCTACATATATCTTAATATTATTCTTATTTACAGTACCCCCATATCATTCTAAATTATCCTATCAAAGTCTGCAGGATTTTCAATTTTTACAACTAAAATTCAATTTGTCGATTGAATTTTAGTTGTAAAAATCTCAATTTCTAATGAACCCGCAGTGATTTATTCAGTAAGGTTTCCATCACTGATTACTGTGGCTCTTTCTAATAAAAGTTGGATGATGGTAGTGTTGATATCTGTGTGCGTGTTTGCTTCCCGTGGGTGTAAAGAGCTTCACTGCTGCTCTTGGTGCCCTTTTCTCCGTCCTTATTGCGCTCTCGTCTTTGCTCTCTCTCTTGTCAACTTGGCTGTCCCGTGCCCGACCTTGTGTTGATATTTAATGCATCCCCCCCGCTGAGGCCCCCTGCACTTTGTTGTCACTCCCTTTGCCTCTTTGCTCACTCGCTTTTGTTTCCCTATCGATCTTAGCTCTTAGATGCCGCTGCCGCCCTCATCATCCAGAATTTATTTGTCACTGTGATACAACTGATCATCTGACCCTGTTTTTATTTCGTGCTTAAAATCTGAACAGCACCCCATTTATTTATTTTTTGAGGGCGGGGGGTTGCTTAACTCCATATCCAGATGGCCTAATTCAAGACTTCTCATCCACACTCTGCTGCATGCAAATGACCAGACTTTGAACTTGTGCCTTGCACACTGATGCCATACTTAAGAGGATTTGTTGTCTGTGCTAATGATACTTCATACCTCTTGGTCCATCAGACCAACACTGTGTATGCGAGCGATTTCTCCCCTCTAATGGCCACTTCTATGCAAGAGCTAAAGGAGCCTTGTGACAAGTAGACTCGAATGCACTTAAAAAGTGTCATATAGTACAGTAATGGCAAATTGGTGTTATGAAAAATAAAAATTTTACAATATAAGATTTCCTCAAATTGTGGTTGTCCCTCTTAATAGATGACGTGTCCCAATTAGTCGCTGGGTGAGTCATCCACCGACGACAAAGAAATGCCTCTGTTGTGTTTGTTTTCATGTTTTCAAGAAGTTCCCTGCAAAGATCTCCTCGTTAAAATAAATAAATAAATACATACATGTATATGTATATATATATTTATATATATACATACACACACACACACACACACACAGTGAGGCTAATGGAATTATCGGATTCAAATGTTTCATATTTTCTTAGCTAAAAGCCAAATATTGCTCACATTTTCTTTTCTTTTCTCCGCAGGTCATCTCTGACTTGCCCTCATTGTCTTAAGCAGAGCAACACCTTCGACCCCTTTTTATGTATTTCCCTGCCCATCCCTCTGCGACAAACCAGGTAATGTATGGAAAAACACAATTCGCCATTTAGAATATTTGGGTTTAACACATTTTTAGTTAAAAAGATCAAACACTCACACCATTCTATCCTAACTATTTGTGTGATGCTGCTGATAATGCAGATGCTCAATGGCTCAAAATCTTTAATTATCTTGGTCCTCATTCACTTTTAAATAAAGGACATGCTACAACAGCAAACAGTATGAGTGGTGTACCTCATGGTTCGGTACTAAGGCTCAGTACTTACTCTTAAGTGGCACAATTCAGGTATGCGCCATCACGGTAGTGTAAATAGAAAAAAGAAGAAGCGTGCAGTCGGATATCTTTGTATTGGAATCAGACCTCTTCTAAATGTGGTTAAAAATCGGACACTCATATCTGTCAAGGTGAGTGCAGCGTAAATGCACAAATCGGATATACCCCATCAAAAGATTGACATCATTGAAATATATCGATTAGTGATGTATAACACCTGCGTCTGCTCAAACAACACAAACACAAGCCCCCACTGTAAATCTAAACTACAGCAAACACACAGATACTGTAAAATGAAAATATGATGCATCAGAGGTGTGTCGATCATTGAATAAGCAAAGTAATAGGCAATGTAGAGGTTCCCCTCATATAAATCAATGGAGGAAAGAGTCATCCCAGGCCAACTAACCGCTATGTTGCGTTTAATTGTTAAATCCTGTATTTATGCATCATGGCTTACTACTTCAAAGTACATTGATGATTCAAGCGAGTCATTCTCCATTACTTTTTTTTTTGGCCAATGTAGCTACAAGATGCATACAGCTGAGCTGACTAATACAATGTTACACAAATTTCTCCATTTATGCCTAATAAATATGTCCTTGTTTCACATTTCATGCTGACAGACCACACTTGGGAGTGACAGAGTTGTGTTTACAGCATGCGGTCCCTTTCATTACACAAAACACACAAGATGGGGTGATTCCATGCTCCTGCTGCAACAGTATTTAAGCAGAAGGCCTGCTGAGTCTGACGTCCCGGAAGACCCAGCATGAGCAGGCTAGCAGCAAGACACCGATGCCTGTGTGCTGCAGATAAAAACAATACCAGTAATACAATTCAGAAAAAATATCCTGAACCAAACTGTAATGCTTAGTGTAAATTGGGACTTTGAATATACTGGAAACTAAATCATTTCCAAAAGTCCACAAATAGAAAAAATAGTAATGCATATGAATTTAGGAGCTTAGGATAGGAAAATACTTTGCTGCACAAATAGCTGCATGTGAGGCGGGATAATATATGAATCTAAACATTCAAGGCATGTTCAGAAACAAACAACTGGTGTGATAAATTCCAGTATTAGTTCACCAGCTCAAAGTGATAAAGCGACATAAGGTGTTCAAAGATGACGTCTCTATTTCCTGTTGCTCTCAACAGTCATCCTGCACTCTCATCCCATTTTATTTCTCATTGCTGTCTCACCCGGCCGCATCTGACATAATTAAAACAACAACACATACTCTCCTCCCTCCTAACACATTCTACAGTTGAACTGTGAAGAGATGGGAGAATAATCCAATTAGATATGAAGTCACACTCAGACAAATTAGATTATCCGTCCCGGTGAAATTGGATTTCCTACAACAGCACCACAAATCAACTATTTCCCCCTAAAAAGGGGTTACACATCAAACCAAATTAAAATGTACAAAGGTGCGCATCTGGCGACACGGTTTGAGACTGGTTAGAGCGTCTGCCTCACAGTTCTGAGGACCGGGGTTCAATCCCCGGCCAGCCCCGCCTGTTTGGAGTTTGCATGTTCTCCCCGTGCCTGCGTGGGTTTTCTCCGGGCACTCCGGTTTCCTCCCACATCGCAAAAACATTCATGGTAGGTTAATTGACGACTCTAAATTGCCCGTAGGTGTGAATGTGAGTGCAAATGGTTGTTTCTTTTTGTATATTATACATATTTTATACTAGTGTCGTCACGTGTAAATAAGTAGTCAAGGAATAAGCGTTGAAAGGGGTGACTATTCAAAAAGGTTGGTTAAAAACAGTTAACTTGAACTGTTGTTATTCAGTACACTACGGAATGCCGAGTTTGCAGACGAGCAAAATGAAGAAATAATGTTGTGAGGAAAAAAAGTTGTTCTCTTCAAGCACAAACCATATACCGATATCAAACCGTACTGTGGGTTACCTACACTGTCGCATCCTTAGTAATTACTGGCGTGGACTGTATGTACTCGATGCTCTTTTTTGACACGTGAACATGAACATAGCTGCTAAGTAAATTTGCGGCACCAAAGAAAACTCTCTGATGAATTAAAGTGTGGAGAATCACCGCATGTTGTGAACGAGGTGTATATGTAGTATTAAATATGATCCTCCATTATGTAGAGAGGGTGTTGTTGTTGTTTTTTTTTAAAACAACAATTAGCGTCCCAGTAGACTGTGACGTGAGTGGGCTACGGGACTTATTTGTTCCACTCGGCTGGGCAGTACCTCACTGAATTGCTCTACAATCCTGTTTCACTTCAAGTGTAACATATCCGTCGTATTGTTTAATAGTAGTGCAAATAAAGGCCTCAATGCGTCTCTGTTTGCAGGCCAATGTGTGTGACGCTGGTGTTCAGTACCAAGAGTCAGCGATATCTACGAGTCGGGCTCGCCGTGCCTCTCTTTGGTTCACTATCAAGCTTGAGAGTCATGGTGGCAGAGGAGGGAGGCATCTCTCCAGACCAGGTATTCGTTTATTTTATTTTATTTTATTTTTTTTCCATTTGCCTGAACAAAGGCTCAGTGTTAGCTCTTCCCAGCCCTTTAGCACTGGTACAGCTAGAATTAACTTCAGCCTACGAAGTGCAAATTAAGAGCTGAAGAATTTGAATGTGCGTTGGTATTTTATGTGTTGTCCATCTGGTTCTCCCGGTACAGGTCATCCTGGCCGAGTTGTACTCCACCGGATTCCAGCGTTCCTTCTCAGACGAAGATGACCTGACAGCCATCGCTGATAGCGACGTCATCTACGCCTTCCAAGCTCCGCCTCTGCACGGTCGTGGAGGCTCTGCGCAACACTCAGGTACCCATGGCAACAGGTTATGCATCATCATCATCTCCAGCCCAGATTTCCCTCCATCATCCAAATGCTCTCCTGTTCTGCCTCTCTTTTTGACGAGCATTCCCACAGACACATTGCGATTCATGAAACTGCCATGTAGCCTTGTGTGTCTGCAAGCCCGCTTTGCACATTCGTGCATTGAGCTTCTTTAAGCATGAGCGCCGCAGCTCCTTTGATTGCCTGAATGCCTCAACGCCGCCTGGTGCGTCACGTGACCTCATCCAAAACTGTTTTTATTTTTACTCCAGCAGCAACTTGGCTGAATGAGCTCCTGCAAAAACAACTGTAAATATATTAAGTTCAGTAATTAAATACAAAAGCTAAATGAGTTTAAAAAAAAATAATTTCTTCCATGAAAATACTATACATTTATTGGGGTTAGTCATGGCTCTTAATAAATATGACAAAAACTGATTTTAAATTGTTTCTTTTTTTTGGGGGGGGGGGGGGGAGGGTGAGTAGATGGCAGGATGCAAGGTACTCTCTGTGGTTGGGTAGATGTCCCCTGCCCCTTAAATGAAAAATACAGACAACTCAAACTCAGCTAATGTTAGCAAGTAAAGCAGAATCTGTCAGCGGGGAGCATGCTGGAATTATTTTGCTTTTAAGCACTTAAAGGCTTACAATATTGGCCTGAGGATTCATTTTATGCTGCATTTAAAAAGAAAATACACTTCAAAATATAGCTCAATAAATTGGCGGCCATGTAATTTTATGGCCGTTCTTTCTGGGGGATTTTAAAGCTTGGATTTGGAGACGTAAATATGCTTGTATATACAATCACACCAACATTCTTCTGATAAACACTCACAATCAGATGGAGATGCACCTGGCTGATGAAAAATGACCTTGATTGTACATTGTGCATTTACCTCCTCATTTTAGGGGGTTAAAAGACATATTGCACTCTTATATGTTTGTATTAAAAATGGAGGACAAGCTGTTGTAGCTGCGATGGAAAATTACCAAAAAGGAACTGGAAGAAGGGTGCATCTGGCTTCTTTCCTCTGCCTAATCTCTTTCTTCACAGTCAGCAAGAGAGCTCAGGTGGTCTGTGGCCATTGATGCTTGTTTACAGTCACGACCTTTGATTCATGCAGGTTTAAGCTTTGCAGCCCTCTGGGTATTTTTAGCCAGTGTGCACATTGTTAGTGATAGGGGTCACTCACTAGGTTATTGACGCACATCATGCCAGAAGTCTCTCTTCCATCCAATCTTTATGTTTTCTCTTCCATTTTTTAGTTAAAATTATTTTTATTTTTTTTTGTGGCACGTACGCACAACTATGCTGGGAATGAGGGTATCATTAGATGATGGGAGGTTGATTAATTGAAGGGTGAATGGGGAAGGATGAGTGGAGTTATCGGTGGGTACGTGTGTACTCATGGAAGGATGGATGAATGGCCAGGGGAGAAAGTGAGTGGATGGATGGAAGAGTGGATGTTTTTTGGGTTGTTGGATTGGTGGATGGATGGAAGGATTCATTGATGGGTGTTTCGATGGAAGGAGGGATCAGTGAATGGGTAATAATCTACAACCACAATAGTAGACATGTTGTAAAATGAACACTGTTCTGACAGTGTCCATCAAAAGTCAGCATCATTAATTTTGTAAAGAGAGAATATTTTCTGTGTCCAGTGAGTATAACAATGGCGAGGGGACAGTCAGAGAGAAATTATCTTTACAATATAGCAGAGGTGGCAGTCAGTTACATATGTGCAAGTATGTTGTAAGTGCCCTCACTAGTCTAAACACGGTATTCTGATTAATATTGCGTTCGTGGAATAAGAATGAATCAGATAAAGTCAGCAGTTTTCACCGATCCCAAGTGGCAGCCATGTTGGCCAATATTGCCCTCTGCTGTCGACTAATATTAACAGCACAAGTGCCCTCGCGCTTGCATTGCAACAGGTCAGCGGTCTTTGAAAGATAGCTACGACAACAAAACTAGGACAAAACACGTGCATGGCATGGATGGATGGACACCTAATTAAGGATTTAATTTTAAGTGGGTGCATTAAATAAGTAATGACCAGTTCAGAGTGTACCCCGCCTCTCGCCCGAAGATAACTGGCATGGGCTCTAGCACGCCCGCGACCCTACTGAGGATAAGCGGTACAGAAAATAGATGGCTGTGGATGGATGACTCAAAATAGACCCCCAGTTTTCTGTGTGTCTCATGTTTGTGTGTGTTTTCTGTTTTAAGATGTCAGAACATGGCTTTAATCGATCGCTGCGGAGGCGTTAAACAAGCGTCGTATAATGAAATCATCGTCCAAGTGTGTGTTTCTCAAGAAAACAAGACATTTGGCCTTTTGCGTCGCCTCAAGCTATTAACAAATTTCCATCACTGTGTGTATGAGGTGCATGTAAGTGTTTGTTGTAACAAATGTTCCTGTTCTACACAGTGGAAATAGAAAGGGCAATTTTGCAGTGACTATTGAAGCGTAAACTGGGAAACATTACACTGCTGTGCAAGACAACACGAGACAGTCTGGAGTTTTCTTTGGGTACCCCTGCACAATCCATGTGTGTATTAATATATTATGTTCTATATATTTTTTCTTTTTTGCTATTATTGTTTTCAATTGTATTCTTTTGTGTTACATTAACTTTCTACTTTTACAGCAGGAACGGACTGTAATGCATTTATTCATTGTCATTCATTCATTACTGTTTTCCTTGAGATTTTAAAAAGTCCCCTTTCTTTTTTAAAAAAAATAAGAAAAATGTTATCCATTGTTTTTTATTTTTTTTACAATTTTATATTTATATATATATCCTAAGGACACATCCTATTACACAGTAGCATCCTATAATAGTTTGTCCTCTTCTACTTGTCTTTCCTCAGGGTATCACCACAGCCTCCCCAGTTCCCCCTACAGCTCCTCGGCTGCGAGGTTACCATCGTCCGGCACACTTTCCACTGAGTACCTGAATCAAGGCGGTTCGTCCAAAGTTCTGCTCCTCCTCTGCAACACGTCCGGATGCGGTCAGCAGGCCGTCAGGTGAGCTGTAGATTTTAAAAGCAACTTGCTCAGGCTGTCATGATAACGAAGCAGCAATATTTTCACGGGAATGTCGGAGATGTCCCTCTTAAAACGCCCGTCATTAATTTTAGGAGGTAATGATGAGCCCTTTGCTCATCGCTGAACTCATCGAAATTGAATGGTTGTGGTCCGGAATGTGCTCAATCATTTAAATGGGGCTGTGTGTCTTTAAATTAAAATGAAAAATTTTTTAAAAAAAAACAAGTACAGTATACCGGTATTTTAGTGCTAAGCCAGGACATATATTTGGATGGATTGTGTACACTTTACTGTGCAATTTCCCCTTCGGGCCCATTATGCTATTGTCCTTTTCGATTGTGGGTGATGGATTTAACAAGGTGTCACCTTCACTCACACTGCTCACAGTAATTGTTTGCAGTTATGTGCTCATTCTGTGCTCCACATCCCATTTTTCTTTGATAATGTTAACTGAATGCAGCATTGACTCTCCTGGCTGCTGACTTTGCTTGTAAGGTCATGGCGTCAACAGCCATTCTGAGGTGTCGTGTGGGTTAAAGGTCTGCTGTTTTTTTTTCTTTTTTTCGCTGCGACATGAGTTCTATATTCCTCAGGGCGATGTTTATCTGCTCTTTTTTTTTCCTATTCTGAAAAGGTTCGGACCGCCATTTCTCATGCTGGAAGACAGGAGCATCTCTTGGGAGCAGCTGCAGCAGAGCATCCTCACCAAGCTCTATTATCTGATGCTGAACAGATCTCAGGCTCAGGTAAATGCCATCAGCTCCAGTAGACGCTAGTCCACCAGGCTCACTGGAGCCAGAAAACAAGTGTGATGGATTTTCAATGACACTGTACACTCCTGAAACTTGAATGCAATTGGCCATCTTTGCTTTTTTTCAGAATCAGAAAAATAGAACCGTGAGAGTGGAATACCGCTGAGGTGGTACAGTTGGCTGACAAAAATATTAAGTTACATAAAAATACAGTTAATCTTGTGCGACTTTAGCTCAGGGAAGTTTTTTTTTTTTTTTATGTGATACCGCCAAAGGGTTGATGATAACCATGGAAATTGAGCACATTGTAAATTTAGTAAGCACTACGCGTCCCTGCCCTGGCTGCTCAGAAAGAGACGAAGAATGGAATGAACACCGAAAATGAAGCGGTGCGTCGTCTTTACGCGTGAAGACAGACACCTCTGCATGCGTGTTAGTTAAAGTTGAATAGCGTTATTGTTTAGCAAATTTGTATACTGCTGTGACAATTAAGAATGTTAAAATGTTACAGAAAGCTTTGATGGTACGATTAAGAGGTTTTATGATGACAACAGTTTTTTTTAACCAATTTTCCCTTTTAAAACAAATAGTTATTTTTTGACTGATTTCAAAAGTAGTTATCCATCAATTTGTTTCACAGTCATACCGGCCTTCTGAGGGAATTCATAATTACAATGTGGCCTGCGACAAAAATGAGTTCAACTCTCGTGCTGTAAAGGAGTCATTATTTTTCCGATATTTCCTAAAGCAACGTGTTTAGATGAATGAAATCTGTGGTCGTTTTTTGCCGTCATCAAACTTCAAAATAGTCGCATTTTAGCCTAGTTAGTTGTCATATGAGTGCATCAACAAGTTACTTTTGATCATACATCTTGATCTGTACAAAAACGAGGCCAAAGCAAAAACAAAACATAGATTTTCACTTTGTAATGTTTTTTTTTTTTTTTTTTAAATGACTTTTAGTTATTATTTTTTTTTTTTTTTATTGAATGCATTACGCCTTCTTTTCCTGCAAAATGAACAAAAAAGCAACTTGCATCTTAACTACCCTGTCACCATCTACTACAAAGCCACTCTAACAAAGTTGTGTCTTTTTCGGCTTGCCCCAACAGGGGTTGCCACAGTCACATTATTTGTTTGGCACAGGATCATGTCAGTTGTTACTTATTGTAGTTCAGTGTCGACTATATATTAGCATGATTAAATCTGATTTTAGAAATGAATCCATAACGAATAATACTGCATTTCCTCTTTTTTTGTGGCCAGGGAGGTTTGTGTACTCAGAGAGTCAGGCGGAAAGTGTTTATTAGAAAGGAGGCCTCTTCTGGTATCTTGTGATAATTTACCAATACCAGGAAATAGCATAAAATGGCATTTGTACAAATGACGGAAGCGTAAAACACAGTCATTTCATCTACCGCAGCACATGGTAGCATCCGATGACATCCGTTCATCCATTTTCTACACCGCTTATCCTGACTAGGATCATTATCCCGGCTAACTTTGGGCGAGTGCACCCTGGACTGGTTGTCAGCCAATCGCAGGGCACATATAAAGGAACAATGTCGATCAACATTAGTCACATCTGAAGTCGGTGTTAGTTGATGAGATGCTATTCTTTACAGAAATTATTTCTTTATTGAATTACTGTTTGTTTGTTTCCCATCTTGTTAAATTATTGTTGATATACTTATTGAGGACTTGTGCTTTTGTCACATTGCTACCAAGCAGTTCACTTGGCTAGTCAGGACTAGTTAGTAGTGCTTTGACTCTGGGCATGGTTCCTTCTGGTTTCTGAGGTGTTGTGGCACCACCCAGAGTTTTTCTTGAGGTGTTACAACTTCAGGTTTAGGTTGGTTGTTTTAATTTCTGAATCCACAACATGAAATATACTGCTGCTGGCACTGATTGTTTTACACTAATTATTTCTTTTCAGAAGGGCACCTGATAATGACTGCACAAAAAACACATGGAAAGACCTTGTGACGGTCCGAAGAGAACAATATAAAACGTCTACGAGATCATTACCCAAAAAGTCATAAACCGATTTTAAAAAATGGTGTAAATCAGTTAATTTGCCATTTGAAAAAGCACTACATTGGAAAAACAACAACAAAGTAGGGATGGCGGAATCATGTCTGGCTGTGGAAAAGGCTGATAATTACCTTAAAGAAGGATAAATTACTGTACAGAATAAATTACCAAAAGGAATCAAAAATGTACTCGGGCATATAGCACCTCACACCAAACAAAGAGAAAAGCTGCAAGATACAGTGCAAGACAATAGAGCATAATTTTCATTTAATTTTGAGTAGTTCATGCTGTGCACGAAACCTTAGCAAAATGCGAGGTGGAGTGTTTAATTTTATAAAATTATTACTTTAAACAAAGCTACGGCTGCATTAAAATCTTTTAGCCTTTAGGGTTTTTATGCCGGTATGTCAAAATATGTCTTAATGTGAAACCGGTTCAATATTATTTTTAGATTTGAGCCTGTTTAAACTCATTGTATAGCCACCTTTCATTAGTGTGCCAGGCTGAAATTGAGGGATCCAGAGGCGGCAGAAACGGGGGGGCACATGGGATTCCCGTTGATGAATTTAAACGAACACGGCAGTAAATCTGTTTATTGATTAATATAATTATCCCTACTGTAGTTGCAACCCAACGTGATATTGGATTGAACATGGAAACTTAATGCTTGTTATAGTGAATTTAAAAACCCATAGTGTATGCAATGTGACTCAGTCTTGCAGAAGGTAATTTAATCATTTCAACAGTGTGTGTGCACCTTGATCTACACTAGAAATGGAATAAAAAAATGTTGTGTGTGCATTTGTTAGTCTTGCTGCTCTGAAGCACAATAACAACTAACAAGCGCAATTATCCAGGCAAAATTTTGTTGACTCCAGGCAAACCCTCAGATCGGGAATGGCCTGCTACGCATCAGCCGTTGTAATGATTATGTATCTCGTTGCAGAACACCAGGGTGCTGTTTAAGATCAGAGTGGTGGGAGGCTCGGCATCTTATAGCTACCTGTCACCTCAAGACAGCAGACCGCTGCAGCACCCTGCCGTTGACAGGTAGGACTCACACCACTTGTATACATCCACCCATATGATGACACGAAAACTTTTTTCTTTTTTTTTTTCCCCCTAAAATTGATTATTTAGAATAGTCAATTAACCTAACATGCATGTTTTTGGAATGTGGGAGAAGGCCCGAGTACTCAAAAAAAAAAAAAAAAAAAAAAACCTAACCTTCGAACTATGAGGCGGATTTGCTAACCACTCAGTGCACTGTGCTGCCCGTGGACGATTTCACTGGACAACATGCAAACTCCACACACTGTTCTAGTAGGCTTTTCCTGACATGTATGTAGTCACATTTTTAAAGCACTCAAAGAAAAACTAAATAAATGTCAGGAAAAGCCTACTAGAACATCAGAACTTTATTTGCGTTTAATCAAAGACCCCTCAAATGGTGGCAGGTGAGTACTGAATCCTTTTTAACCTGAACATTTGAATGTGGTTGGTTAATTCTGAGCACAGGCACATGCCCAGTTATAAGAAGGTGTGTGCACTTGTGCAACCACATTATGTCAGTTGTTTATTTATTTATTTATTCGTTCATTCATTCCAAATGTGCTATGAAGACTTCACATTTTAGCAAACAGGATCTGTGTATTTCAGTCTCAAGCTTTAAGAATGAGCGTTCAGCACATCAGCCATCATCTGTCGTCCGAGATGTACTCGGCTGACCGAGGATAACGTTGAGCCTCTTGTTTCCCTGGCAAAGAACGTTAAAGCAGCCAAAGAATACGCCCGCGAGAAAAAAAGAGAAACGTGTGCGGGTTTTTATACATCGCCATGTTGTGATGAATATTTTTCTTTACTGGAATTTGGATGTGGCCTGCGATTGGCTGGCGTTCAGTTCAGGGTGTACCCTGCCTCTCGCCCGAAGATAGCTGGGATTGGCCTTGTGAGGACACAAAAAAGCGGTACAGACAATGGATGGCTGGATGGATGGAATGTTTTCATTTGAATGTTTGTTGGGGTTTTTTTTTCCAAACAAGGCTTAACAAATACCAGCAGCTGCTCAAGAATTTCATTAAAAATGGTCAGTAGCTGAACTGCTGTGGCAAATTTGTATTTCATTTTATCAAAACATAATGTATAATAATAACTTTATTGAATATTCTCCCATGCCTAATATCATTTTAAGTTAATAAAAATAATAATAAATAATAATAATAATCAAAAAGTTAGAATTTTGGCAACACTGGTTTAATGTTTGTGTGTGTGTGTATACTCTGGCATATTTACATTTCCAACCTATTTTTTGTGATGTGAGGGGTGTGGGGGGGCAGAAGAGAACATTTTATTTGTTCAAGAGGTGTTTTCTTGTTTTAAAAGTTTCATCAACTTGTCAACAATTGAAAATCCCAGGGGGCTCTGGAGAGTGTTGCAGCTTTAACAATTTTCTTCCCTGGCGAGATGCCACAGTATTTTAGAAAAGAATGACTAGCTGAATAGCTTAATTAGTTTATCGATAACTGTGCTGACCATGTTCAATCTTCCTCCCAAGTGCAATGCATTTGTTGGCTTTTCAGTAAGGAATGCACACCGCCTGGCTAAGAATACATCCACGGAAGCGTGGATTGATTTTTAATTTTTAATTTTTTTTTTTATTACCACAAGCCATTACCACAGCATCATTTTGAATGTGCAAATGTCAAAATATTTTTCTTTCCATTGTAGTACTTTTATTTTTTTAAACCCAGCGATGTACATCCCTAGTCGCTACACTCGGAGAAATAACTTTGTGCATGACCTTGTTGTTGGCCTGAGCCTTTGCAGTCTGGATATCTACTGAGATTTTCACTTATCTGTTGAGGTTTGACCCAAGCGGCAGTTGAAGAGGCAGTAGAGGTGACCCAAGCTTGTTGACTGTATTGAGCACTAGCAGAAAAAAAGAGAAATAAATTGACTGCTTCTTCGAGCTGAAGTAGGCCCTACTACAAAGGACACTTTAGAAAGCTCATATACTCCGGAGGAGATGGGCTGCAACAGTAATATTGGGCAAGGGATTAAAAAAACAACAACACTTTTTGCTTTGCTGACTGCCAATTTCTGCATTTGGATTGGAATAAACAACATGAACACATGGATCCATCCTGCTTGGAGTCATTGGCCCAGGCTGCTGTAGGAGGTTTGTTTACTGTTGGACTACTGTACAATGCATGCCATCTCATGTCACAAGACTCATCTCAAACCGGTTTCTTGATCTGTAGATAGCGCACATTTTTGACAAAAATCTCTGATGAGTTTTTCTAGCATTATGTTGAATCAGTCTTACAAGGAACCGCGGCTGTTGTGAAGCATATTTGCAATATGAAAATGTCACGGTAATGAGTCTATCGACTTATCGTTCGTTAAATAAAATGGAACGCGATAGTTTTTCCGGACTCGATAAATTGTCGTGGTTGTTGTGAGCCAGCGTGCGAATGAGCGAACAAACAGTGAGCGAGTTGGACGGCTGTGTCATTAGCCGCTAGTGGGCTCATGGAACGCCGGCGGACGGTGTACACTCTTGCCGGTG
This sequence comes from Phyllopteryx taeniolatus, assembly GCF_024500385.1. Classification (NCBI taxonomy): domain Eukaryota; kingdom Metazoa; phylum Chordata; class Actinopteri; order Syngnathiformes; family Syngnathidae; genus Phyllopteryx; species Phyllopteryx taeniolatus. The sequence continues at coordinate 30,910,951 of NC_084505.1, read as the reverse complement.
TTAGCTCTGGCCAATACTCCACAGCCTTGCTCCATGTGCAACGCCTAGATTCAGACAACAGAGGCACTTAAGGGAAGGTTAACTGTTTGTTATGTTCGAGAGCTAACGAGCGAGCTCGCGAGCTAACGACTCGGCTGCGAGCTAACGAGTTAAGGAGCCAAACAGCACGGAGGTCACACTTTCTGAGATGTAAGACTGATCGTCAGGATTTGCTAGACATAATTTTCTCCTTTGACATTGAGGCATAAAGGTTTTTGAGCAAACTTATCAGCCGGAGAATTTGTTTGAAAGAGAATCCGATATGACACAGTCAAGACGGATGAGGACGACTTGTCACTCCAGGTAGCATAAGGTAACTTTTTGGACCGTGCCAATCTACAATTGAATGAGCTTGTCAACGTTACCAAATCCCTTCAGGCCCTGAAGAGTACTGCACGCAGCCTTAGGAGCAACATTTTTCTACGCCGACGAAATGGCAACCCTAAATAGTGATAACGATGCTGATTGTCTTCTCCATTTTGCTCCCAATACAAACTACATCGATCCATACTACAGCTTTTACGACCTCGGCATCATTTTGATGATGCAAATGCTTCTTTCCATTTTAATTCAACAATATTTTTCTTGTTTTGATGGTGGAAGAGTCCAACTGTTCTCTTGCATGCCGGGACTTTCTATAGCCAATCCATGGCGTGAAAAATTCTGTCTTGTGGTTCTCTCACTAATTTAGCCCAATGCATCTCGGCCTTATTGTCTTGGAATAAGCCCATTTGCTCAGTTGGAGTCTTACTAAATCTGTAACATCTACTCTATGTTCTTCTTCTTTTCTCACCTTAGAAGTTGCAAAAAGCCAAAGAAAATGTAAAGGACACTCAGAGTGAGTCCTTTGATGGTCGGTGAACTGAGCTTCCGTGAGGTGCGTTTAATATATGAAGCCAAATTTGACCGATATAAGTAAATCCAGATGATAACGTTTCCCCCTTCGCCTTGCACGCCTTGCACGCTGGACACGATTACCCCTGTCATTGGATTCTCAATCTGAAACCGTATCAAGATTGATTCCACCATGAGGCTGGTTGTGATGTGTTTATTTTTCTTCCTTGCAACCCAAAATGTGCAGAAATCTGTGGGAAAATAAAGTCAATATCCAGACTTGATGTAATCGACCGCGCTATCTAAGACTGTCTAGACATCTAATTGGTATTCTTTGGAATAGAAGTCTCTTTCTCATGAGCCTCACAGATTGTCTGTTCTTAAAACGTCACAACTTTAGTCCCAACCCTTTGATTGAGCTTTCAATTCTACAGCTTTATGATTTAATTTAACTGAAAGTATTTGTTGACTATATTTCTGGGACACTTTTCTGACAGACTGTTAGATTTATCTTCTTTGTTCTGAAGGTTAAACCAGGGATCTAATCCCGACATGGAGTACTGGCACGTCAAAAGCATAGTTGAACCAGACTAGCAAATAAATTGTCCTCTGAAGTTGGCAAGACTGACAGTCTGCCGGAAGTTACCAAAATCAAAGAAGATTTAGGATGAAATTGGACTCTTGTAGAATTCGGATGCCGTATATTTTCTACCTGAGATCAAAGTAATCGCACTTGGCTCTGCTCTGTAAATATGACGCCCGTCGCCGAGACTCATCATCAAACTGGTGCACATTTATTCGTAATGTGAAAGCAGCAGCATGTAATCAACGGTGCTGTGTGTGGTACAAGGCCGGTTTTCTCTTTGAAATCCAAAAAGTTTTGTTTATGAACCTTTCATTTGGAACTGTGTATGGGTGTTGGGGGTGATTGTGCATACAAAAACGGTGTCAATTGCTTATAACTATGCACATTTCTTGGGTATCTACTCACTTACACTCTGGTCCTTTTAGTTTGAATAATTTACAGACCACCCAAACCTAACGTTTTTATCCAAGAGTTTTCAACGACACGCTAGTTTTCCTTCGTGTTCTGCAACGTCAGCTAGCAGGCTTTCTGAGCTTTTTAACACTTGAGTCTTTTATTTCCTTCAACCCAGATCTTACCGCAGAAAAGCTCCTTTCCAAATCTGTCCTTGACTCTGTTGCGTCTTTAAACCGTTTTTTTTTTTTTTTTTTTTTTTTTTTTATATATAAAGTCATCTAAAGTCAGCAGCCCTGTCTCATAGAAGCCACACACACATTCAAGAGAAACTGTAGAAGAAATGAAAGGAAACGGAAAATACAGTGCTGTAGGTATTTTACAATAATTGAAAAGAATCAATGAAAAATTATCAGGAGGCAGTTAAAGATGCAAGGGCAGCATTTATTTTTAAATTTAATTCGACCATCTCACTCAGACCCTTGAATTTTATTTGAAGATTTAAGTTCCATCACTTTTCCCTCAATTTACCATTTTAATGACCCATCCAGAGAATTTTGTGGTGACTTTTTAAAATCTTTTTTCACCTCTAAAGTTAGGGACACTAACCTCTTAACATCTCGTGTCGAGTTTTATCCATATTTTTAACAACAAAAAGGACCCCCAAAAAAAATCTTTTTTCTGTGACCTTTGTGGCATATTTTCCTCAGAAATGTTTATTGAATTTGAAATAGTAAGACGTTTCTGGCGTTCAAATTTAGAGGTTCCACTGTTAACTTGATGCTATTTTTTTTTTTCTGCGTTTCCATTTTAGAGCACTGAAATTTTGTGGCCCCGGAGGTCCTCCACATGTGAAGGTTGTCATCGAGTGGGAGCGCAAGCTTAAAGACTGGTAAGCAGCATGAAGTAGAATGTGATGCTATAGCAAGCATCAGCCTATGTTCATCACCGATTTGCATCCTCGCCTGCCTGAGAACAAATTTTAAAAAGTGTGACAACAACACGTGTTTGCTCCAGTCTGTTTGGCAGCATGCAGGAGGAAGTTGTTCAAGATGCCGAAAGCGTTAGGAACCAGCAGCAGCAGCATCTTCAGCAACATAGCTGCACTCTGGACCAGTGTTTCCAGCTTTATACCAAAGAAGAGCAGGTGAGCTCAAACAGCATGTTCAAGTCAACATTTCAAATTCATTTGAACTCTGCTGTAGTTCGCTTCCTGCCAAAGCCAAGCATGTCATTGTTTTGACGGGTTTAGTCCACCTCTTGCTTTTGTTTTCCTCTCTTGACCACGGATAGTTTGGTAGATAATGATATTAAGCAGGTCTGGACTATGTTGTAGCTAATCGGTGGTTTGAAATCATCTCATTCTTCTTGAACCACTCTCCGAATTTAGCCCAATAAGTCCTGGTCCTGTTATTTTGGAATAGGATTATGCTGCCCAGCAAGCAACGACGTGTATGGTGATGTTATGCCGATTACAACCGAAGTGGAACATCGTAAAAGAATTGCAGTTGGCGACTCGCACCCGCACACCGCGCGATTGAGCACCGCTCATCCACCGACGCGCTGCAACACAAAAACTGCGACCCCGTGTCAGGTTTTGAGGCTCGGGATATACTATACTTTACTATATTATTATTATTTTATTGAAAGACAAAAACCTAGATTTAAATTCCGACAACTTTATTGATCCCAGCGCAGTTTGTTTGAGTTTGAATACACATTCAGCGTCAACAAACAAATGTCGTAAAGGACATGACAAATAGTTTACGGGACCAGTTGTGAGAAATGAATAAATAGAGCAATGAAATAAAAGCAATACAACAAAATAAAACCACATGATATGAAATATTAAAAGATTTATTTATTTATTTATTTTGATTTATTTCGTCCTCATTCGGAAAGCTAAGTAACACTGGACAACTTCTGTGGCGAAAACATGTTCTTTTTATTTGATTATTTTTATGGATTTTTCAGCCACCTGTTTCTCCCCAGTTAATCTATTATTAGGTGTTTGATCGACATAGGTACAAAGACAGGTTATAAAATAAAAATATTGAATGTGGTTAAATATTAATACCACCAGTGAGTTTTCCCACAGTTTTCATTTATTCTTTCAAAACCTACATGGACGTATTGAAGTAAAACTTTAAGGTTAAACACGAGACGCCTGCAACAATTAATGATATAAATCAGAATGCTAGATCAGGAAACAGTCATTTTACTTTGAAATGAAATAAAATAAAAACTCAATTCATTTAAAAAAAAAAAAAAAAAAAAAAGTGTTATATTGATGACATTACTGATATAGGTCTATAGAGCTCCAAAAAGAAATAGCTCCTTCAGTTATGTCAGGTTTATGACGTATTTTGTCAGTGTTAATGAAACACCAGCTTCACCACTAGTTAGAGCGATTCCACTCTCATTGTATTTTCTGCCACTTGCGTTATTAAAATTCTTCCGGAAATCGAGACGTTGCCTAATTTTTACATTTCTCGGGACATAACGTGCTTCAAACTGTCGAGCCGAATTCCATAAGTGGACAAGCAGACGCTAATACAAATGTGTGATGCTCTGTTCGTCCAACAACCTTGCATCTGCTCGCTAGAACGTCCAGGCATGATTTCAACTTTTTTTTTTTTTTATGGCACATATCGTTAACAGGTGAATGATGTCTGCTGGTTTAGCATGTACACAGTATTTCTCTTAACATATTGTCACATTATGTGACAAATGCACCCGCACTCTTTGAGATGATCAACATTTAAGGGCAATATTACCATTAAATACCGCAGAAGGAGCTTCATTTTGCAAATTGAACAGTGCTGAAGGCATTGACTGTGTTACCATCTGATGCTGAAATTATATTTGACAGCTCATCAGAGTGTGGCCTTTTGTTTTTCTGAAAGGTCGAAATGAGGAATTACGAACTCCCAAGGGCATTCAGCAAAAGCAGCAGTTACTGTTTCGGTTTCTTAGGGAACTAGCCTAAAGGGACAAGTGACATTTAGATAAAGTGTTTATCATACTCATCATCAGACAAAAAGAATAGTAGTGTTGTAGCGTATGTTCTGTTGGCTTCATCAAGCCGTGACCTCCAACTCTCACTGGAGCGGTTCACAGCCGAGTGTGAAGCGGCTGGGATGAGAATCAGCACCTCCAAATCTGAGATCATGGTCCTCAGTCGGAAAAGGGTGACGTGCCCTCTCCAGGTCGGGGATGACATCCTGCCCCATGTGGAGGAGTTCAAGTATCTTGGGGTTCACGAGTGAGGGAAGAATGGAACGTGAGATCGACAGGCGGATCGGTGCGGCGTCTGCAGTGATGCGGACTTTGTATCGGTTCGTTGTGGTAAAGCCTAAAGGTGAAGCTCTCGATTAACCGATCCATCTACGTTCCTACCATCATAGGAAAGAAGCGGCCGAAATGAGTTTCCACCGCAGGGTGTCCGGGCTCTCCCTTAGAGAGAGGGTGAGAAGCTCGGTCATCCGGGAGGATCTCAGATTAGAGCCGCTGCTCCTCCACATCGAGAGGAGCCAGATGAGGTGGCTGGGGCATCTGATTTGGATGCCTCCCGGACGCCTCCCCGGTGAGGTGCACGTCTCACCGGTAGGAGACCCCGTGGACGACCCAGGAAACGCTGGAGAGACTACGTCTTTCGGGTGGCCTGGGAACGCCTCGGGGTCCCCCCGGAAGAGCTGGATGAAGTGGCTGGGGAGAGGGAAGTCTGGGCATCCCTGCTAAAGCTACTGCCCCCGCGACCCAACCTCGGATATGCGGTAGAAAATGGATGGATGGATAGAACAGTAGACAAAAACAGTAGACAAATCCTCGGCGCTAAAACAGGTCGTCATACATTATTAATTCATTCACCTTCCGTTCCGCTTATCCTCACTTGGGTCGCGGGTGTGCTGGAGCCTATCCCAGCTATCTTTGGGCGAAAGGTGGGGCACACCCGGAACTGGTCGCCACCCAATCACAGGGCACATAGAAAAAAACAACCATTTGCACTCACATTCACACCGACGGGCAATTAATGCATATTTTGGGGATGTGGGAGGAACCGGAGTGCCCGGAGAAAACCTACGCAGGCACGGGGAGAACATGCAAACTCCACACAGGCGGGGCCGGGAATTGGACCCCAGTCCTCAGAACTGTGAGGCAGATGTGCTAATCAGCCGCCCGTCATGCATTAGTTTAATTAAAATTACTTTTTTTCCTGCTTGGAGACACCCGGACTGAATGGAATTTAAAAGTTCAGTTTTATTCAATTATCTTTTTGTCCAAAATTATCACGTCTAAAGCATTTTTGCAATGTCTATAGTTAGGTTCAGAACTATTCGTTCAGAATTTCACATCCATGGCCTCCAGTCTTCAGGCAGCCATTGACTATAAAGTATTAAATATTATAGTTGTATATACAATTATGTGACTTTCTCCAAGTGCTCTTCAGCCTTGAAAATTGAAGTAGTCTTCCTTAAATGGCTGTCATTCCAAAATGGTAATTGTCAGATTATTGTGAAACGTTTCATATTAAAGTTGAAAGTGTACATAAAAAAGGGCATCTCCTTTGTTGCATCTAAAATCCACTGCGGTGGTGAATAAAATGGTAAAACCCCCTGTTACTGTCCAAATACTTCTGGACCCAACTGTGTTGAACTGATTGCAGCTGGCTCCGGATGACGCCTGGAAGTGCCCTCACTGCAAGCAACTGCAGCAGGGCATGGTGAAGATGAGCTTGTGGACGCTGCCCGACATACTCATCCTTCACCTCAAGCGCTTTCGACAGGTACGCGAGACGGAAGCGGCGCACCACACCAGCTAACATTTAATTGCACATCTCTTCAAGCATCACAAGTCACTGAGCAATCAGTCACATTTCCCCGGTTTGCCAGCTCAAACCCATTTAACACTAGTCCTTTGTAGGGTGAGGAACCATATTTAATGGTACTTTTAAAAATATATAATATCTATATTAAAGAGAGTTACAGTCACTGTGGAGTGCATTTCAACTCTATCAAAGAATAGAATTGAGTAAAAGAAAATAGTTCATTATTATTATTTGTTTTATTATTGTCCGCCGAGGTATAAAATTGTCAGATAAAGTACAGATATTGTCATTTAGAAAACAGAGGTAAGGTATAATAAGAATATCAATAAACGTAAGGTAAAATAAGTAAAACATTGAGGTAGAGCTGCTCAAGTCATGTGTGTATTGCTCCTTTTACCGATCGTTCAGGATCGCAATGGTATTTGGTATAAAGTACTTTTTGTTGTTGTTGTTGTTGTTGTTGTTTAAAAGTCCAGAGGAGCTCTATAGAGCTTCCCAGACTTCAGAAGCTCAAACTGAAAGGAGAGAGGAAAAAAGCTGTGGGCCAGTATTCTCCGAGCTTTGTCCTGTCCGTGGAAACGTGTCCGTGTAAGCTTCTAGGGTTTCCCCACTATTTTACCTTCACAATTCTGTTTAACTTTTGACCCTTACACTTGTGACTCCAGTGACTAAACCAAGCGCACATATGAAATGTTAGGGCACTCTCAACATGCGCAGAAAACACAACCTCTGAAATCTGTGGACTGACACACCGTGACAGCTTTATCTTCAAAGAAGACTGAGTCGCTGTGAGCATTTCTGAACGATAAAATCAGTTTTTCAGCAAATCTCAAATGAGTGTCAAGAACTAATTTCAGTTTCAGCAAGTTGGCCATCATCTATTGTCAGTTCTTGCTTTGTGTGAACAACAAGCTCCCTTGATTTTGACATTGATTTCTAACTGGTTGTCAAGGCGCGATTATGAAATCGCTGCCATTTGTTAGCTTAAAACATACAAATGCGGCGAAAAATTTGCTCCTCCCTGACATACAAAGATCTTAAAACAGCTGGGATGTATCACTTCAACATACTTACTTGACAGCAATGAATGTCTTCATATTATCCTTATTAAAAGCGATTTAAAGGGTGCTACAACTAAGTAAAAAAAAAAAAAGTATAATAATGAACTGTTAAACTTTCATTTTAAAAAAGGTATTTGGATAAGCTCTCTATGAAGAGTTAAATCAATCATCAACCACATAAGTTATTAGAAATAGGTCCTTGTAGCTTAAATCATATTCAATATTGTCCTGTTTAATATTCTCTGCAGTTATAGCTTTTTTTTGTTTTTTTTTTTTTTTTTTTTAGCTCTCATCATGTTGCAACTTCAAATGAACCCAATTAGTGAATAGAAATGTATACAATGAATTGCCATATTCGGCACACCTTCATAAACTAATGAGTACGTAAGTACCGTACGTTAGAACTACATTGTATCGAAAACTGCTTTTCCATTCAAATAAAGCCTCAGTCGGAGAGGTGGTCATTTAATAATGTCTTTATTATTGTGACTGGCATTTGCACTACTGTAGAACTGTATCATGTTACTTTCAGGTAGCTTAATAAGGTACAAAATGTCTTTTTGCCAACAGGTAGGCGAGCGCAGGAACAAGCTTTCAACACTGGTGAATTTCCCACTGACTGCCTTGGACATGGCCCCCCATGTTGTTAAGAGGAGCCAAAGTACGCGTAACCTGAATAGCGGGCCGTGGCCCACATCCTGGCCCAAGTCCTCGGGCCAACACCACCCACCTACAGACATGACCCTCCCTCACGACTACCTGTATGACCTCTACGCCGTGTGCAATCATCATGGAGGAATGCACGGGGGACACTACACTGGTATGTACCGGTAGCTTGTCTAATGCTACATACACCACACCAAACTAGCTACTTGATGATAGCAGTTCTGTCACTGCTTGTATCTGCAGTTGTTCTCATTTCAAAATGTTGTTTGCCCCAGGAAAAACTTTAAAATTGTGCTTAGGGCCAGTGGGAGTAAACATCACTTTGGTTTTCATTTCATTACGATTTACAGTAAGAAGTTCAAGGCCATCCAGACTTTTTCCTCAAGACAAAAAAAGCTGTTTTAAGGAGAAGGCATGTATCTGTTTTAATGGCACAAGAATCTGACTGTCATCATCATAAACCCATGCTTTTTCATGATGATTACCTGGGGCAGGAAATACAAAGAGAAAAGCAGTGGCCCTAAAATTGAACCCTGTAAAACCCCGTAAGATAGCTGAGCAAAGCGGGACTCAGAACTACCAAGGCTGACACACACAATTCTGTGAGTCAGATGGGATCTACATCAATTCAGAGTGCTCCCACTAATTCCCACAAGGTGCTGTAACTGAGCCATTACGATATTGTGGTCTGCATTATCAAACCCTACAGTTAGGTCCAGCAAGACAAGAGTCATTTGCCAGAATGATGTCATTGAAAACGCTTTATAAAGCTGACGCTGTGCTATGCAGCATTTTAAAACGAGACTGAAAGACCTCCAGGACATCATGTTCATCCAGGATTGCCTTCAACTGAGTGTGCGCAACTTTTTTCCTGGATATTTGAAATGAAATGTAACTTGGCTAAATTGGCTAGTAAACTGCAATTGAGGCCAGGTTTCTTAAGCAAGAGTTGCACGACAGCATGTTTAAAGCTTTGGAGATCCACATGACAGACTGCTATTAATAAAAAAAATTAAAGAAAAGGGTAAAGATGACAATTAAACTAAAACAGGAAATTATTCTCCAAAAGCATAATCCATATAATGTGTCAGACATTTTATTTTTAAATGTATATTAATAACTGCAGTTATTTAACATATTTTTGCACTGACATGAACCATACAATAAACTGTTACCTGTAAATCATGGAAAAGTTCACTAATTTCATCGCCATTGTTTCTGCCCTGTAATGAATTCAAATCCAAGCAAGATCCAAACGGGCTCGAATCGATTCTGTTTGAATTCAGCGGGTGCACACGTCCTTTATTAGTTGTTATGAAGTATAGACCTGTACTTACGTTCAAAAGTGAATGGTTTTTACAACCCGTTTTACAAAATGCACAATTGTGTAGAAAAAGGCGCACTGTTTTGTACTGTTTTAATGAGAACGACTTAATGGCACATTTCAAAGGGAACGCGATCTCACTACATGCATGTTTTACACTTCAAAGCTGATTTCTTCGCGTCCCAGTGACTTAATGTTGGCAGCGCGGTCGTCTCGTGGTTAGCACGTCTGCCCCACAGTTCTGAGGGTCATGGTTCGATGCAGGTCCTCCGCGGTACTCCCTCTTCCTCCCATATTCCCAAAACATATATGTTAGGTTAACTGAAGACTAAATTGTCCATCGGTATGAATGTGGCTGTGAATGGTTATGAATATTTGCCCTGGGATTGGCTGGCTGCCTGTCCAGGGTGTAGCCCACCTCTCGCGCAAAGTCAGCTCCTGCTCACCCCTGACCCTGTTGAGGAGAAGGACTATAGAAAATAACTTAATGGTAATGTCATTACAGATTGAGCTCAAGCAAATTCGTCCTGTTTATTCACTCCCAAGTCAAATCGCACTTTATGATTATGACATAAACACACTTGTCCTAATATTCCTCACCAGCCTATTGCCGGAACTCTGTGGACGGTGTGTGGTACAGCTACGATGACAGCAGTGTCGACCTGGTCCCGGAGCAGGAAATCTGCACCAGAGGAGTTTATATTCTCTTCTACCAAAGACGAAACATCATTCCTCCATGGTCGGCCAGCAGCTCCATCAGAGGTATGCTATCCTATTCCTATGGATCATAATTGAAAATAGTCAACGGCATAAAAACTGTCCATAAAACCATAACGGTTTGCGAAATATTGTGTGATTTAAGAACAAGAAAGCCGATGTCGTCACACTACCTCAGTCTATTTCCTCTCCACTTGAAACCATTTACTGTTACAAAATCGCTCATACAAAAACTACTACTTGTCTCCAGTTATCTCTGCGAGACTAGCTGTGAGACGAGCCCTTTTCAATCTCAGGTCACTGGGTAATAAATCAATGTTGATTAATGACATCATGACAAACTGTGATCTGGACTTTTTGTTACTAAATGAAACGTGGTTAACAGAAAGTAGCTGTAATACCATTGTAATACCAGCAAATTTTAACTTTATGAACAAGTGTCGACGAGGGAAAAAAGGCGGTGGTATTGCTGTTATTCTTCAGTCATTATTTCAGTGTAAAGAAATTATACTGGGTGATTTTAGCTCTTTTGAATATGTCTGTTTTTCAGTTCAAGGTGACCCAAAGGTTATTGTTTTAATAATTTATAGGCCTCCAAGATACAATAGAAATTTTTTGGAGGACTTTTCAGAACTGCTTTCAGTTATTTGTACTGACTACAACTATTTTGTCATAACGGGAGACTTAAACATTCATGTTGACAATAACATGGGGGAAGAAAATCTAAAGAACTCTCTGCTGTACTAGACACATTTGACCTCTTTCAACATATTAAGAGTCCAACCCACACTCAAGGCCACATCTTAGACCTGGTCATCTCTAAGGATGTTGAAATTCTATCAATTGGCATTAAGGATATGGCTATTTCTGACCATTTTTGTGTATTCTTTGAATTACAGATTCTTCCATAAGTTCAGACCACCTCTATGTCTATTAAGAAAAGGTACATAAATGAGAGTACCGCCACTAAGTTTATGGAGACCATTGCTGTGCCACAAACTGTGAATGTTGAGACAGTTGATGAACCTTTGGATAATTTCACCTGTAAAATCTCAAATATCATGAATGCTGTCGCTCCTATTAAAACTAAAACAATCTTGAGGCGACCTGAATGTCTGAATTTGATACAGTTGACCAAAAAACTGTAGAGAAACGGTTCAGCAGCTGAAACCATCAACGAGCTGTCTTGACTCGATACCATCTGACTTTTTGAAAGCTATTGCAAAGTCTGTGCAGCAAATAATCAATGGCTCACTTCAGTCAGGCGAGTTTCCTAAAGCTCTTAAAATAGCTGCCATTAAGCCTCTGCTAAAAAATAGAACACTGGACGCTTCCATGTTCGCAAGCTATAGACCCATCTCAAATCTCCCTTTCGTAGCCATGATTGTCGAGAAAGTTATTTTTAACCAACTTAGCAATTTCTTGAACTTCATTTGACTTTTTGACAAATTTCAAGCAGGTTTCCGAACTCATCACAGTACAGAATCTGCTCTTAGATGTTAGTCAGTCATCTCAATGATAGGAGGTTGAATACTGACGCGGGAAAGGGAAATATCTGGACTCACTCTCGCTCCTCCGGATGCATCCAATCCATCCAAGTCTGCTCTCTCTAACTTTGTCTCCAAAACATCACATGTGCGAGCCTGACCATGCAAAATATTTGTTGATCTGGTGATTTGCTGAGGTGCGCTATGTGATAAGAAAATCACATATATAATTATAATATAATAATCACAATTTTCCCCTTGGTCATCAGTATCATCCCTTCTGTTTTAGGATCATAATACAGAAAAATGACAAAATTCAATTGAAAGTTATTCCTTAGCCAAATTCTTGCAGGATTTGTTGAAGTCGCCACATGATGATGATGGTTGGCCCTTATTGTATAACTTTGAGAGGCATACGCTTCCAGAATATTTTGATGGAGCTCTTAATTGTACCACTTGAAGAGTAATCGACTCCAACCATTGCATTCATAGTACTTGAATTGAAATTGAAATCCGGTTTGAACTGTATAATGAGCTTTATTTCATCATGCTCAGAGGAGTGAGCAGATGTTTTCTCTTGCCAAGAAAACAATTCAGATGGTGCGATAGCACCATCTGAATTGCACAGAACGTGGTCATATTCGAGGCTAGGTTTCGTATGTGCTGACTTACTAACATACCATTATTCAAGGTTTTAGACTTTTATTTTTTTCCCCCTCAACTTTTAAAATCAGTATTTTATAATGGACAATTGGTAATTGCAGAAACATGACTTCCGTGTTTCTGACAAATCCTGCGTTATAACGATAGATCTATTGTGCCGATGACATTTTCTAATTTTTCAACTCATTTCAAAATCCGTGTATTTATTATGAATAATACTACGCATACGCTGACTGACTAACATCTATTACTAACATCAAAAACTGAGACCCTTGCGTTCAAATTTTACTGGCCCCCAAAGAGCGATTCAATTGATAGGGCAATAAACACGACACCACAGGGAAACACCCCCTTTTAGATTATTTTCAGGTTATCTTATAATTTCTCCAGCCACCGTTGTAAAGTACATTACCTCAGTGTTACAAATAAAACCTAAAATCCTCATTCAGTTGGGGCGTCCACGTACGTGTGCGTCTTGACCAACTGGTCTTTCCTCTTAATTTTCCATTGGACACCAATAATAAAGACTAATTCAAGCCGTACATTAAAAACCGATAGCTAAGTAACGCCAACGATGTATTTGAGGGTTGTGGGTTGTTGAGGTGGGGCTTCCTACTTAGGATTTTTACTTCACTTCAATTTAGAATGCTTTGGACTACCCCATCGAATTCCATCCGCTTAACCAACAATTCTAATGCCAAGTCATTCCTGAGATCGCAATCAGAATTTCCCCCACAATTTTCTCCACAATAAGTTAAAATATGTTTTATTTTAAACTCCACTCGACGTCAATTCTAACATCCTGTTACTATTGTTGTCGTTTTTATATACAAAAAAAACAATACCCCCCACCCCCAGTCTGCACTTGAGAAAGTAAACACCATGGCATTGTGACCTCACTGCTTTGTAGCAATCTCACCTTGCGTTTTCGTGCAGGAAAAAGTCCATTATTTCAAAATGGCTAAGCGTTTCAATGAGGGGAAACACAAAAATTGCAATACACCTCTACTTTGTTATGCCTTAAGAGTGAACATAAGTCAGTTGCTATGTCTCTTTTGGAAGTAGTCACTAGTTGTCTAGTCTCCGCCGGTGAGTTGCTAAGATACTGGTCCTTCTTTCGTGCATCAAAGCAAATCAAAGCTGCCACATCCTAAAATGCATCGACAGGGCTGTGTGACTCTGTTTAATGCAAACAAAATGCTGGGAAAAAAGCATACTGTACGAAATTGAAATTGACACCGGATGCAAACATGAGTTAAAATGCATTTCCCTGATTCATTTGTAATCACTGCTGGTGGTAAAGCTTTGAATATTCCCAAATAACGAATACTGACGTTATTGTGACTCTTGACCTTTTGATGTACACAACACACAATGCTCCGCACACGTTAGCAGCTACTAATGGGTACTATACTAGTTTTGAGACAATCTTTGTTTTTTTAATTATGTTTTTGCACACGCATTTCTCTGTAAAAAGGGTGATAAACTATATGTGACATATACTTATGTGAATGTGACTAATTCACTTGCGCATCTCTGTTTTTCCAATATGCAAAGTAAAATTTGGACATAATTAAAATTCTGGAATGAGCACTCGCGTTCAGCAAATATCATAAGATTTACAGTAAAGCTTTTCATTTCCTTATTTACTGTACCTTGTCTTTTAAGGTCAAATTCTTTGCTTAACAGCCAAATATTGTTTTGCCGATCAGAGTTCAAATTTCTTTTGAAACCCTTCAGTCTAAGGCTACTCTTCCACTTCCCAGTACTGGAGAGCTCAGTTTGCACATGAAGCACACGTTCATAAACAACAACAATGGAGTACAACAAGGGTCCCCTGTGTATTTTCCTTCTTCTCGGCATAAAAATATTGTATTTTTGCGTTTGGTTTTTTTTTTGTTAATTTTTTTATTTTTATTTTTTTATTTTAAATGTGTGAATTAGTCTTATGGCTCATGATTTGATGTGGATCAGTGATTCTCAGTGTGGTACGCTGTCTCCCTCTAGTGGTATGCGAAAGAATGACTGAATTCAATGCATATTACCATGCCTGCAATAATTTTTTTTAAATCCAGTACAGTACATTTGCATTTAATCATTTAAATATGTTTCTTTTCAAACACGACTGTATTTTAATCTTGGTCATTATGGTGTTACTTGGAGAGCCAAGTGTAGTTTGAGGTGGTACTTGGTGTCAAACGTTCGGCGCAGAGCCCGCATAAACATAATGTCGCTAAACCTTAAGCCGCTCCTCAAGTCTCCAAAGTATAATTCCAAGTGCAGAATGTTCCAGCAAGGATTGTCACACTTTCCTCCCTCACTGCCTTGTTGTCCCCCCTCAGGCTCGACAAGTTCTTCAGTGTCAGACCACTGGTTAATCCGCCTGACAGGAGAGAGCAAGAGAGGCAGCCTGGTGTCACGCTCGTCCACCAACTGCCCGTCTTCCGTTCCCGACTCCCCTGACTCTCCCGTCTTCCTGGAGAACACTCCTAAAGAGGAAGGAGGTGAGAGTGCCAGGTGTTAAGTAGCGGGGAGGTGTTTACTGATGGGCATTTATGTCTCCAGTGAGGCTTAGTTTTGGATCAATGTTGAAATGTTTAGCAAGTGTGCTCAGGAAGGCTCTGGGTTGCATACAGCATCACTTTCTCTTCAAAATTCAAACTCTGCTCTGGATGTGTGGTGCGTTGTGGTAAATAATTCAAATAATATTCAAGAGCCTGTAATGAATGCGAAGGATTTGTAATCGAGAATTAAAAAGTGACTGTTTGGTTTGGTTGTTAATTTGTCCCATTACTTTTGGACCCTTAAAAAGTGGGAAATATACAACCTTGAGCTGATTTGGATGTCCAGTTTATTTGTAGAGCCATTAATCACAAAAGGCTTCACAGGCCCACAGTTGGCAATGACTGATGACATCGCCTAATCTAAACCCTCCAATCGGGCAAGGAAAAACTTTATTTCCCCTCAATTGGGGAAAGGAGAAACCTTGAGCTTTCTGGCTCTCTGAGTCAGCAAAAGACCAGCATTTCGCGAGCATCGGTTTTGGGACAGAACATATGGTACAACTAAGTCAAATACCCTCAAATTAAAGTGGAAAGTCTGCAGTTGAAGCACATTTCAAATCCATTGTAGTGGTGTTTAGAAGCAAAAAGATAAGACTTGTGTCCATGTCCCAATATTTCGGAACCTGACTGTAAATTCCACTGTAACACAGTTTCCAGTTGACTACCATTAAAGTGTATCTGTCAAAAATTCACTTCTATTCAGATCGCTGTTCTACGTTTCTACCGAATCGCGGCTAGCCCCCGAGCTTCTAGTCCTTGCAGCCTCTCCGAGCTCGCGGCACAACACTGGCGAACACAACCATCCAGGGTTGTCTGAAACCAAACAATCTAACTCCTGGCGGATGTTTGATACATATCTGTTCAAGGACTTGGCTCATCCAGTGCTGCGAGCCCTCACGCGTAAATACTTGCGCCAGATTTCCAGCTACCGCCACCACTACTGCTAACAGCACTAGGGCATCGAACTGCAGCTACATCTAGTACACAACCAATTTACTTCACTCGTGTGGCGGCGTATCTGAAGCTCGCTTGCTCGTGACAAAGATTTTGGCTTCAAAATCAACCAAGCAACATGGTTATTATGAAAAACTTGGAAGTTGGGGGACTTGTAAGTCAAGGTACCGGGCACTTTATTTCAATAACGTCTCGAATTGGTGCTTGTACTAAAGTATTGTCCTCTCTGTTGTCACTGTTAAGGGGGCTTTGAGAGCAGAACTTTGGTGAGGAGTGTGAGCATGAGGGCACCCAACAAGAACAAGGACACCTTAAACAAGGTGCTACCCCTGCGGTGGTCGCTTGGTTCCAGAGACCGACGAAAACCTGACACGTCACCTCCAGACGTTCGAGACCCTGCGCCAGTAGAGCTGGTCCAGTATTTGGAGTCCGGTCGACGGCCTCGCTGCACCAAGGATCCGATAGAGTCGTTAATGAACGAACCTCGAAGCATCAAGGAAGCGAACGGTGGCCGAGCGGTCAGATCCTCTAGTGTGGGAAGGATCAGTTGTGTGGGTAAAGCAGGAGATGAATCCAAACAAGTGCCAGAGGGCCAGAGGAGGCCATCAGATCAAACATCCAGCTTACGCCGCCGAAAAGAGAACCCGCCAAGAGAGGAAGGCAGTAGTAACACTCTTACAATGAGAAAAGACTCCAAGAGGCAGAGCTCCTCCAAAGCTCAGATGAAGCAAGCATCCAGTTCTGGTGTTCAAAGTAGCTCGAGCACCTCCAGCATTCTCGGCGGCACTCTCAGAAGACAGAAAGACGACCGAACGGACGGGGAACGCCGCGGTGCAAACGAAGGCGGTGCGAAGCCCAAGAGCCACGAGGGACTCCTGTCTTTCCTTAAAGGTAACTTCCTGAGAAGGGACAAGGACTCCAGGAAGTCCGAGGACGGCGGCAGAAGGTCCGGGCTGTGGTTGGCCAACGGAGCGGCCGGAGGCGAGCGGAGAAAGTCTCACGGCGAAGAACTCTCAAACGGGAAAGCGGGGCGGAGCTCGTCCGACATCAAGCGCTCGCAGAGCTCGTCCAGCCTCCCCGCCAGGACGGAGCAGAGCGCCCGCAGGACGGCGTCGCTGCAGCGCAACGGCACGTCGGCGCCCTCGACACAGATCCGCAGCCCCACCGACCCGAAGACGTCTTACGGGAGCCTGCCGAGGCCTTCCTACAGCACCACTTCTCTGGGACGCAAAAAGAACGTTCCAGAGTCCAGCTTCTGACGAGGACGCCTCGAAGGACCTTGAAGGTCTGTAAAGTCAAAGCAATAGAGCACAATTATCGACTCAAATTAACTGGAATGGACCACGCAAAGCTTCTACTCTTTGATACAAAGCGCAGAATGACATAATGTAGACTACTCGAAAAGTGCCTGAGCAACTTCTATGCAGTTGAGACAATGTGTTGTGTTGATATGTATTTTGAGCACTGGAAGCACACCGCACTGATAGCAGATCCACCGACCCAACACATATGTGTCTTATTATTATTTGAGTCCACTTCATCCAAATTCTATTAGTGTAGTTTGCTCGCAATCACGGCACACTGATTGTGTTTAATGAAGAGAATGTACAATGACTTTAATGCTGCTAATTGACCACGGCTATTTAACTTCAACTCCTTGTTGGTTCGACAAACGCTTTCGTTCTCAAGTAGTGACGACGTTGCATTGCATTCCCAAACAAACGATGGCGGGCATGTGTGCTTTATTTTAAGAATTGTCACTGTGTGTTACCGTCTTCAGGCGCAGCATATTCTTTCTTACGCCCGAATTCTCATACTTTTTGTCCACTTCTAAACACTTACACGTCATGCCTTTTTATTAATTACACCACACTTTATACAGTGGAACCTCCATAGTAAACTTTTGGGGGATCCGAAAAACATTTCTCCCATATGGAATAATGGGAGTAAAGGTTAAACGGGGCCAATCGTGAACTGTCCAAGCAATATTTTAAGACATGCATTTTTTTCCCCCACAGCGATAACCCATAAAGACAATGAAAGCGTTTCTTACACTACACTGTGTGTATATGGACACATCACCTAACACAAACACATTTTCAGAAAGAAACAGATACAGACTTGGTTGCTTAAATTCACGGGCATTAAAATGTCAGTTTTCCTCAGTATGGCAAGGTACCAAAAAAAAAAAAAAGACAAGTACCCCACTAATGTAAACTGTAAAAACAATTTTGCGTGACCTTTCACGTGTAGCGGCTAGACCATGCAGCTAATGTTAGCCAAGTAATCTCACTTCAGTTTTTCACTGAATCCTTCTTCATGCTGCTGCTGAACATCTTTTAAGTGAATGATTTGTCCCATTAGAAGATGACTCATTGCTCAAAATGGCGAGGATATTTTCACTGGGATAAAACCATTCGCTCGTCAAACGCTTGTCTACATGAAAAGCCCACAGAAGCAACTAATGGCTGTGGAGGCTGAATGACAGATTGCTAAACTTCCCCTTCATTGAACTGCTGATTGGACAGCTGTCTCCGCTGTGCATGTGTGCCTCAAATGTCAAAGCTTGACAAATATGCCCCATTTTAGCTCACTCACCTTCAAGCTAACGAGCGGCCTGGCCATGTTTTTCCATCCCTGAATCATCCAACTACATTTATCAACCGCTACCATCATTGACGTCACTTCGCCAGAGGGAATTATTTGTTAAATGTGTTAGGTACTGCACGGTAACTAGTGGTTGGCCCGTCTGCCTCAGAGTTCTGATGTTTTGGGATTGAATGCGGGCCCCGGCCTTCATTCTGGGAAGTTTCTCCGGGTACTTCGCCTTCCTCCCAATTTCCAAAAACATTCACATTTGGTACATTGACAACACTAAATTGTCCACTGGTGTGAATGTGGTTGTGAATGCTTGTTTGTCTATATATGCAATGGGCTGGCAACCAGTCCAGGGTGTACACCGCCGCCCGTGTCTTGCCCCAAAGTCAACTGGGATAGGCTCCTGCTTACATGTGACCTGAATGAGAAGAATATAGATATTAGATATATACAGTGGTGCCTTGAGCTAGACTTTTGTCTTATTCAGCGATACAGTGATCCCTCGTTTTTCGCGGTTAATGGGGACCAGAACCCCCCGTGACTTTGTTCTCCCATTACTGTACTGTCCTTTACTTTTTAATGACACCAAGTGACTAGAGGGACAAAAACTGTCATTCAGACTCCCAGCACAGCCTTTTTTGTTTTTGTTTCCCCTCCCCCTGTGTCAACATCCGCTGAAGCACTACAATCGCTCTAATAAAATTTTTCCAAATGCCTCCAGAGATGTGCAACCAATGGGACTCCGACTCCAGGTGTTTGACAGTAGACAGATAATATAGCAATACTTAAAAGCATATATTCTTTATCCTCTCCGAAAACAACAAATACAACTGCAACTTACTGAGGACCGTCTCCATGTACAGTCTATCCATTTGTCTTGTTATACTGCCCCCAGGTGGCCAAGGCATGCACACTGGGTGTACCCCCCTCTCCCCCAAAGTCAGCTGGGTTAGGCTAATGCGGACCTGCGACCCAAATAAGGACAAGCGCTATAAACAAGATATAGACTCTAACCAGTCGTCCACTGTGGCTCTAACGCTCTAACCGTTAGCACGTCTGCCTCACAGTTCTGAGGACCGGGGTTCAAATCCCGGCCCCACCTGTGTGGAGTTTGCATGTTCTCCCCGTGCCTGCGTGGGTTTTCTCCGGGCACTCCAGTTTCCTTCCACATCCCAAAAACATGCGTGGTAGGTTGATTGAAGACTCTAAATTGCCCGTAGGTGTGAATGTGAGTGCGAATGGTGCTTCGTTTCTATGTGCCCTGCGATTGGCTGGCGACCAGTTCAGGGTGTACCCCGCCTCCTGCCCAATGATAGCTGGGGATAGGCTCCGGCACACCCGCGACCCTTGTGAGGATAAGCGGCTCGGAAAATGGATTATTCATTGCCAATTCCTATTCATTCTCGATAATTCCCATGAAAGTTTACTTTTACACTATGAAATTTGGCAGAATTTTGCAACTCTATTAATGGTCTTCATTAAAGTAAGTGAAATGGCCCCAGCAAAGTTCCCCACGTCCCCCAGTTAAGGATTGTACGCTTCACGTTGTTTACAAGCTGGGCACTTCTTTTGTAACACAAGCATTTAATATGCAAGATTTGTATTTTATTTTATTTTTCTCATCATTCAGATTTGCTGTACATCATGTGTGCGGGGGAGATGTAATTAAATGTGGATGTGTAATTTAAAGTGTGAAGCTCTCTAGCCTGTACAGATCTTAGATTTGTCATTGACTGTGTGAGGATCACATTGAGTTGTACTGTATAACTTTATTTTTCCACTAATATGAATAAAAATATATGTATATTATTTCTCTTTGAATTTATTGATATATATTTATTTTTGTTCTGCCTCTTCTTGTGATGATGTATCTGCATCCAGTAGAGCTGCGTTCTGGCCAGTATGTTGCGGCACAACGTGGTGGCCTACAGTACAGGGGAAAATCCAAATTTACAATCAGGTCAACTCCTTTGTAAAAGTTGTTCAACTTGAGACTTTTTCGGGTGTCTTGTTATGATGGGCGTGTGCACCCAATTTCAAGTCAAGCAGTGAAAATGGTTTCAGGAGCTGATTTTTTTTTTTTTTTTTTTTTTAAGCTTTCCGGGGGGCACCCAGGTGGCTTGTGTTCAGGTCCCCTAAAATCCTGGAAAAAAAAAAATACAATTCTTACCAGGGTACAGGTCGTCCGTTTTCAAAAATGTGCCAATACAAGCATCTATTGTACATCTCCAAAACCAAACGTCGCATGTATTTCACGTACAAATCCTTGAAACTTTTATCCCCTTTGCTTTTACACAGTTGGAGCCCAAAAAATCAATCTACAGAGCAACCTCGCTTAAAAGCCAGCCTTTCATCCTTTCCCTCTTTTTTCAGCACGACCTCTTGGTCTGTGCACAGTTTGAGGCTGAAAAATGAATCGGATTTTCCGAAACTATTCCATCTCGTCCAGCTGTGTGCCTGTAAGGCAAATCTCCACCAGGAAAAAGGCATCCGAGCGACTATATTCATCGCTTTGGATAAAACACAAAGTTCAAATCAGTTTTGGTTTTTTTGTTTGTTTTTTTTACCAATCAAAACCAGCTGAAGTCAATATCAGCAACCACGAAGACAACCTTGCATCCTTTCACTATTTTTGTGCAACTTTTTTATTATACTTTTACATTCTATGACATCACATCATGTTGAATTGTTTTATGATTCCTAGGTCAGGTGACTATAGAAATTATATAGTAACCTTTTTTTTTTTCCATTATATCTATTAAAAACTGAATCTGCTCAAAATGTTTACAAATGAATATTTATTTTATTCATTCAAACATTTTGTGTACAGTTGATGTAGTACTTTTTGCTGTATTCTTGCCACATTTTGTTCATATTTACTGTTTTGCACTTCGGGAGGCCAGCACAATAACTACACGTGTACAAAAGTTCCACTACGGTTGTCAAACTTTTTACCAGTACTACGCGACCAACATCACAATATAGTAGCTTCGTCATGATTAAAAACTAGACTGAGGCGTTATTCCTAAAAAGTTACAGTATATTGTTAGTATAGACTGCAAGTATAATATTGTAACCCCGATTAACATTATGCTTAGTTTCAACATTAACACTACGCTTAAATATGGAGGGGAAAAACTACTTAATTAATTAATGACTCAAATCAAGTTAAATACAGCTGAACTGTACTTAACAAATGTACTATAGTGGATTAAAAAAAAGTTTAACCCACTGTAATATTATGCACACTTTGAACATTTAATTCGGTGATTTCCAGTGCATATATATTGTGTTACAATAATACTTTATTACTTTATTATTATACTTTATTTAGAATTGCATACCTACCTATGGCTTAAAAAGGCTGTTCATTGAGTGCAATCAATGAAGGGCCAACAGCCTTACTGTCTCCTTTATTTCTCACCCGTTTCCTCTTTTTGTATATTATTATAATATAGCTACAGCAGCCAGGGCAATCGGCTTCTTGGTTGACAATCGCACCAATCGTCTTCCTCTCGCTCTCTTGCCTGGCAGCTCCATCCTCATCATCCTTCCACCAATATACTCACTATTTCTCCTCTGGACATGTCCAAACCATCCAAGTCTGCTCTCTCTAACTTTGTCTCCAAAACATCAAACCTCGGCTGTCCCTCTGATGAGCTCATTTCTAATTTTATCCAACCTGGTCACTCCAAGAGGAAACCTCAACATCTTCATTTCTGCCACCTCCAGCTCTGCTTCCTGTTGTCTCTTCAGTGTCACTGTCTCTAATCCGTCCATCATGGCTGGCCTCACCACTGCTTTATAAACTTTGCCCTTCATCCTAGCAGAGACTCTTCTGTCACATAACACACCTGACACCTTCCTCCACCAGTTCCAACCTGCTTGGACCCGTTTCTTCACTTCCTGACCACACTCACCATTGCTCTGGACGGTTGACCCCAATTATTTAAAGTCCTCCACCCTTGCTATCTCTTCTCCCTGTAGCCTCACTCTTCCACCACCACCCCTCTCATTCATGCACATATATTCTGTCTTACTTCGGCTAATCTTCATTCCTCCGCTTTCCAGTGCATGCCTCCATCTTTCTAACTGTTCCTCCACCTGCTCCCTGCTTTCACTGCAGATCACAATGTCATCTGCAAACATAATGGTCCACTGGGATTCCAGTCTAACCTCATCTGTCAGCCTACCCATCACCACTGCAAACAGGAAGGGGCTCAGGGCTGATCCCTGATGCAGTCCCACCTCCACCTTAAATTCCTCTGTCACACCTACAGCACACCTCACCGCTGTTCTGCTGACCTCGTACATGTCCTGTATTATTCTAACATACTTCTCTGCCACAATACCACAGTTCCTCACTGGGTACTCGGTAATAGGCTTTCTCTAGATCTACAAAGACACAATGTAGCTCCTTCTGACCTTCTCTGTACTTTTTCATCAACATCCTCAAGCCAAATAATGCATCTGTGGTACTCTTTCTAGGCATGAAACCATACTGTTGCTTGCAAATACTCATTTCTTTCCCGAGTCTAGCCTCCACTACTCTTTCCCATGACTTCATTGTGTGGCTCATCAACTTTATTCCTCTATAGTTCCCACAGCTCTGCACATCACCCTTGTTCTTAAAAATGGGAATTTCCCTCCATTCCTCAGGCATCTTCTTACGTGCTAGAATTCTATTGAACAAGCTGGTCAAAAACTCCACAGCCACCTCTCCTAGATGCTTCCATACCTCCACAGGAATGTCATCAGGACCAACTGCCTTTCCATTTTTCATCCTCTTTAATGCCTTTCTAACTTCCCCCTTACTAATCATTGCGACTTCCTGGTCCACCACACTTGCCTCTTCTACTCTCCCTTCTCTCTCATTTTCATCAACTCCTCGAAGTATTCTTTCCATCTACCTAGCACACTACTTGCACGAGTCAAACATATTTCCATCTCTATCCTTAATCACCCTAACCTGCTGCACATCCTTCCCATCTCTATCCATCTGTCTGGCCAGCCTGTATAGATCATTTTCTCTTTCTTGAGTGTCCAACCTGGCATACATGTCATCATATGCCTCTTGTTTGGCCTTTGCCACCTCTACCTTTGCCCTGTGTCGCATCTCAATGTATTCCTTTCGCCTCTCCTCGGTCCTCTCAGTGTCCCACTTCTTCTTTGTTAACCTTTTTCCTTGTATGATTTCCTGTACTGTGAGGTTCCACCACCAAGTCCTCTTCTCTCCTTTCCTGCCAGAAGATACACCAAGTACTCTTCTGAATTTCTCTTTCACCTCTAGGTCACATCCTACCTGTGGGGCATAGCCACCAATCACATTACACATAACACCCTCAATTTCAAGTTTCAGCCTCATCACTCGATCTGATACTCTTTTCACCTCCAAGACATTCTTAGCCAACTCTTCTTTTAAAATAAGCCCGACTCCATTTCTCTTCCCATCTACACCATGGTAAAATCATTTAAACCCTGCCCCTAAACTTCTAGCCTTACTGCCTTTCTACCTGGTCTCCTGGACACACAATGTATCAACCTTTCTCGTAATCATCATGTCAACCAACTCCTGAGAGTTTCCTGTCACCGTCCCAACATTCAAAGTCCCCACATTCAGTTCTAGGCTCTGTGCTTTCCTCTTCTCTTTCTGCCGAAGAGCCCGCTTTCCACCTCTTCTTCTTCGACTTCGACCCACAGTAGCTGAATTTCCACCGGCGCCCTGCAGGTTAACGGCACCGGTGGTGGACGTTGTTAACCCGGACCACGACCGATCCGGTATGGAATTCTTTGGATGTACGCTCATATTTGGTTGGCAAAGTTTTAAGCCGGATGCCCTTCCTGACGCAACCCTCTGCATTTATCCGGGCTTGGGACCGGGCTACAGTTTGCACTGGCTTGTGCCCCCCAAAGGGCTGCATTCCTTGGCTCCATAAAGGTTGGAAATCACTGGATTGGAGCCACACAAAAAGATAATGTAAAATGGTGACAAATTTGTAATATTACACAATAAATGTCATTTTGATTAGAAAAGTTTCAGTTTTACAAAAATTGTCAAAATTTTATGTGAAAGTCAAAATTTGATTCCGACTCAAATACCACATTCTAAGACACTGCCACTGACTGCTCAAGAGACCTGTCATATATTAATTCTGTAACATTATTTGTTGAAAAGAAATTACATTGCAACTTTCGTGTCATAAACTACAAATATTCTTCTATTTTATGACTTATATCTTTCAAAATTACATACTTGTAGCATTTTTTTTCTTTCTTTCCATGGTGGCCCTAATTCTCCTCAGTGAGATTTGCAGTGTTTTGAAATGATTTTAAAGTATTGTTTTGCAAATACGAGACAAACAAAACAATGCACCACCACGAGGACCTGGATAAACATTGATGGAAATATATTCAAAGCAATCTTGTTGATGAGGCACTTTAGATAATGTAGTATTCAACATACTTTTTGTCCAACACCCTATTGTTAGCATAATTTCTTTCCATGCAGGACCGTAATAAATCAGTTTAAGACAAACACTGATCATGTTTTATCCAAATGAGTGCGCTGTGATTGAATGGCTACCAATACAGAGTGCTGTTTGCCTTTCCCCCAAAGAATAGACTCGAGCTCACCTTGAATAAGGTAGCAAAAATGGATGAATGGATCTTTAGCGATAGTTTTCTATGGGGGAAGCGTGGTTGCTTCACTGCGGCGCAACACTCGAAGGCATCTCCCTTGCTGCTGGCTCAAGGTGAGCCCCTTCGGGCACAATCCTCATGCTCACGCTGCCGGCGGTGCTGGAGTTGACGTTGAACTTCCTGTCGGCCGGCCGCACGGCTCGGAGGAACTGCCTCTTGAAGGTCTCGCTAAGGACGATGTAGAGGAAGGGGTTGATGCAGCTGTTGGCGTAGCCCATGCTGATGGCGATGTTGTAGGCGTAGGAGAAAGCCACGCTGGGGTTCTGCACGCCCAGGTGGACCAGCTGCAGGATGTAGTAGGGGGCCCAGCAGATGAAAAAGGCCAAGCAGATGGCCACCGCCATGCGCGTCACATTCCTGACGCGGAACCTAAGGCTCCTCTGGGGCAGCGGGGCCACACTGGTGGATATGTGCTGCAGGATCTTGAAGAACACCCTGCAGATGATGGCGAGAGGGATGGCGAAGGCTAGGAAGAACTGGTAGAGCGTGAACCAGTACGTGTTGGTGACGGGGTTGGGCAGGAGCAAGGCGCAGGCCACCAGTCCGCCGGGTAGGGGCATGAGGCCGGCGTACATCCACACGGGGATGATGGTGATCAGCGACAGAGCCCAGACGACGGCGATGACGAGGGAGGCCGCGCACGGCGTGCGGATGTAGTTGAAGCGGATGGGATGCACCGTGGCCACGTAGCGGTCCAGCGTCATGGCCGTGAGGATGTACGTGCTCACAATCTGACTGTTGGAGTCCAGCGCCGTGATGACCGTGCACATGGTGGCCCCGAAGCGCCACATGCCGTTGCCTAGCAACTGGTGGATCAGGAATGGCATTCCGAGCAGGAAAAGCACGTCCACGATCGATAAGTTGAGGATGAAGACATCCGGGACGGTTTGCTTGGCGCAACACTTAGTTTTCTTCATGATGGTGTAGATGACGATGCCGTTGCCCAGGATGCCGAACAGGAAGATGACGCCAAAGATGACCAGCAGGATGGTGCTGCAGTGAGTAGGACTGTCCACAGCTGGAGACACAACAAAGCAGCGGACAGGACAAACGCGGTCATTGGAACGGAAATTTTACCGGAATGGGCTGCTCCATGTGATCGCTAGGAGTGGGTATTGATAAGAATTTAGCGATTCTGATTTCATTCAGGCCAAAAATGAGAGCGATTTACCGAAAGGTAATGTGACTGTGGACGAGAATAGCAGCCATGTGGTGGTTAACCCTAACCCAACAATCGGCCCCAATTTGAGCATTTTCCCTCCCTTGAAATCAAAGTCAGCAAAGGACCGAGTGTCTATCTATCGAAGATTATCCTGGTTGATTATCCTGTTTTGTGTTGAAAAGCCAAATCTTCAAGTCTTTTTTGAAATTTTCCACTGCCTCCTGAAAACCTCAATACACCACCTACCTCTGCACACCTCCCACAATTTGAAAGCAACTGTTGGGAAAGCGCAGTTACCTTGGTTGTTTAAGCAAGTGCGGAGCACACCAACTGATTTGAGGCTATTGAACCTGAAGCAACGCGAAGAGGAGTAGAGCGAGAGTAGCCAGCTAGGTGTCATCCGCGAAGCAGTGGAAAAGAAAATTACATTTGCGGAAAATGCCAAGGGGAAGTAAGTGATGAAGAGGCCCCAATACAGAGGCTTGGGGAACTCCTGCAATAAATGAAGAGAGGGTTAGATTTAAAAGATTTCAACTATGGGGCTAATGAAGGAGATCATACTGAGGAGCATCGGGTGTGAAGTGGTGTTAAACAACTGGTAAGTATTCAGGGCCAACGAGGCCTTCTCTGGTGGTCTAAACACTATCGGAAGCTCTGACCTAAATTTAGAACTAAAATTCCGATATTTGTTCCATGAAATGGTATTTATTTATTCTCAACAGTCCATTCTCTTTATTTTCTAGCATTTTTCTTGGCTGCGCTGCTTTTAATGTGTTGATTGTTTGTCCAATCAGATTTCAGACTCTGTGCTGCTATGTCAATCTCATCAGAATCACTAGCGCTTTCCAATGTAATTTAAACTATATTAGCTGTTGGACAGTTTCTTTTCTCAATAATATCTCAAATATGTTCTCACAGGCTTGAACAAAAATTGATTCTGAATTGCTCTGGATGGTGTACATGGGACAGTTGCATGATGTTATACTGTGTTTTTGTGTCTCATTGAGTCTTTAATTCGATAATCGTGTCGTGATTAGAGAGAGAAAACGGGAGACAGAGAACTGTAGAGATGGGGCGAAAGTCCCTGAAATTACTGGGATCAGGTTTTTTTTTCAACATTGCAGTGACAGGCCTGTAATTTCGAATGTACAGTTCCAGTGGTAAGAGTCGGTTGAACAATGGCACTTACGAGAGGAAGCAGAAAAGCAAAGGCAGGATTGGAACAGGGTTGTTGGCAGCAACTCAAACTGACGCCATCGGATTTTCGAATGAAGTCGGATATTACAGGGGAATCAGTCAGTTGGAAACAAACTAAGAGTAGTTCTGCTATTTCTGACAATGTCAAGAACAAAAGTGCACAAGATGGACACAAAAGTCACATCAATGAAGATAAACTTACCACATGAAACAAAAAAGATGTGATAGGGATGGTGATGTTTCTCTTCTATATTAGGGATGTTGTGAGGCAGCTGCAGGAAATGAAAGCATGTTTGTTTGTTTGTTTTTTAGATGGAAAGAATGACAAAACATGCTTGAACAATACGAAAAACAAAAAAATAACTGGTTGTTCACCCACCTAATGTTGCATTGATGTATCCTAGAGAGAAATTGGACTCATTGAGGAAATCCATCGCTGATATCCCAAGTGTGAGCGCGTTACACCAGGTAAGATAAAGAAAAATGCAGTTCATACACAGGAGTCGTTTCTCATAGTTAATCCAAGAGCTCAGTTGGAGTTGCGGTGAGGACTCAAAGGATGAGGCTGCTCGGTGCTCACACATTGCCTCGCTCTCTCTTTCTCGCGCCCTCGCTTGCTCTTTTTCAGAACCGCCCAGTGGCGCTGTTGTCTCTGCACACGCACGCCCGGTGAAAATCAGATTCAGGACTTTTTTTCATTTTATTTGTTTTAAATGAACAAAGTATGAATCACATAAAAAAAAGAGAAGTAGCTTGAAGTTCTCCTAATTCAACATTAGAATCATCACAAAATCTTCTTCCTTTCCGTTCATACAATGTGTTGAATGATCCAAGTATTCCGACACCGTGTTTCTCAATTGCTAAAACGCATTTTGTTCACAATGCAGATCACACAATAGTGTGAAGTGATCCGAATCTACGTGAATGCAAATCAGTTGTTAAAGATGCCATCTCCACATAATGTGAGATCCTCTTTGATACTGCGCATGAATCCTGTTTACAACGTGCGTTAAGTCTCCACACTTAAATTCATCTGAGAGATGTTTTGGTAGATGCTGCTGTTGTTGTATCACCTCGGGCACTTAAGGGTAGTCCTCACTTCACAACATGCAGCAGTTTGGCACATTGTGAATTATTCTTCATTCTTCCTCTCCCGGGTGAAGTTTACTGTCAAACTACTCAAATACAGTGTAGTGGCAATTCAACAAGACAATCAACACGATGTCAACCCCAAGGCCGCTTGGGGTTGATTGCGAAGACATTTCGGGGCTCCAGACTGCGTCTAAATCGTCACATTGCCCCTAAAATGATCACTGTGATTGGCCAGTGTGTTGGGGAGCAATGAACTTGCCTCCATCATCGTTTGATTTATAAGTCACTCTTCTCAACAAAACCCAGGTGATGGAGCAGATTTGATTTTAAACCAGAGGATGTGATTTAGAGTCAAGGGTTCAAGATCATTAGGGTTTGTTTTTATTTTTTTTGGGGGGGGGGGGGGGGTGTTTGCAGTCCTTCATAGTCCATAGTTTGCTGATGAAGTGTTGAGTTCAACAGCTTTCTGACCATACGAATACCTCTTTCCCAGTCTCAGGCACGAAATTGCCGTAACCGTTCTCACTAGCGTCAGAGAAGTAATGTAATTGGACACTTGTGAGCGCTCCAAAATCTTTGGGTTTGATGTATCTCGTCACGCTGAATGTGCGCAAACGTTTTGGGTTTTCTCGCCACCTTATTAATTGCTCTGGCCATAGAATCGTTATATATCCCGCTATAATCACAGCCATCGAAAAATGGAACCCAGAGAGGTGGTCGGGTACATGAAATGTCTTTGTACCCGGATGATCTCTTAATGTATCTGACCCCATTTTAAGTGTACCACACATTGTCCACATTTTAAGGAGTTTTGGCTCATTTTTTGAATAGAAACTAATGCGATTCATTTTCAGGAGGAGGGCAGGCGTTACAGCAAGTTGTCAACTGAAACAATAGCAATAAAAATACCAATGACATCAATGAATTGATTTGCGCCAGCCACAAAAATTCTGAGCTCGTTCATCCCCCTGAGTGGACTGTCTCATGCTTATTAAAAATGTATGCTGATGACAGGATGAAACGGAGGCTTAGCAACATCACTTAAAATGCGTGAGAAGTCTCACTCCTGTGTTGCGCTTGCGTCAATGTGCGTGTGTGCTTTGTCTTTGTCGGCCAAGATTTCTATCAGGCAGAAGTTTCCCCCCAGTGAACAAAAAGTAATATTAAACAGATCGCGCGTTCCGTGCAACACACTTGATATGAACATTTTATTTCAAATAAGCCATTATGTGTCACACGCGCGAGCCGCGGGGTTATCAGCAACACACACACAAGGCTGTTCACATTTCCCTTGTAATCCCACACACACACACAAATTTTTTTTATTTTGCAACCCCTTTTATTCTGATTGCCATTCATTTTCATCTGATGACTTCCACTCAAACAAATAAATGCGAGAGGTCATAATTAAGCAATATGTTTAATATTTATTTTATTTTTTTTTAAATATTGTACTGCATTTAAACTATTACTAAGTAGCAAAAATTCTGTGATGCATTTTTTTGTTTGTTTGTTATTTTACACTTGGGCACTTAAGTAAAACACATCAAAATCAATTGAATGCAATATTTGTTTGTGAATTTTCCACTATAAACATACTGTAGAATTTAAAAAATTAATATTATGTTCGTTTGCAAGTTTAGGTCACGGAGTCCACTGTCGTTGCAGATTTTACGGCGTCGTCAGAAGAGAAGTTCTATTTCTGTCGTGGGGATCTTCTCAAGCTAAGTGTAGCACCTTGCTATCGCTCCAAACATAACTTTAGTCACGTACAAATTACAGAAAACCGTGTACTTCAAATGCAAAAAAAAATGAACTTCAGCTTTGGTTCAAGTGTCATTTTTAAGATTTATTGTTTTTTTTCCGGGTGCAGCAGGAAAAAATTGGCGTCTCTAAATGGCGTAGAAAAGGAAGCGTCACCAAAACCATTTCAGCTCATCGCTACAAAATATTAATTGTAGATTTTACTGCAAGAGTTTTGTTTAGTTTGAGGGAAATTTTGTATGATGAGTTATATATGTATTTGCTTGTATGTGTCCAGTATATTTGAAATGATAGAGCCCAGTACTTTACTGTAGTTTGACCAATGTAGCATGTTACTTAGCCAGAAGCTAATTTAGCATATTAATTAATATATACAGTAAGTGTATAGTTATGTGTGTGTATATATGTGGAAATTGGGCATATATTATATACTGTAATCCCCTGCTGTATCGCGGTTCATGGTCCCGCTATATCGCAGATTTTTTTTGTTTTGTTTGTTTTTTGTTTTGTTTTGTTTTAACACAGTCGTTACTCTATCTTTTTAAACTGTCTGTAAAATTATTATTATTTTTTTTTTTTTCCCCCACTTATTGTGGTTAGGGTTAGTCTGGAACGTAATCCCAGCAATGGCGGTTGGAATTATTGTATATCAGATTACACTTCTTGATGGATAATTTATGTTAGGTAATAATGAAGGGGTATGTTTTGAATACGTTTTTCACTTCAGCCTACCGATACTTCTTCATACCAGTATCCTAAACATGGCGATTCAGTACGGGATAGTTATAGTGTAATTTATTAATTTTTTGTACTGCATGTTCAAAATAAAACATTGAATCAATCGTTCATTATAAGCGCTGAATTAAAATGTCTGCCTCTGCAGTGACAATAATGCTAAATTTAGATGGATTATACAGAGAGTTGCTTCTTTGGGTGAATGAGTCTTTGGCTGGAAACAAGAAAAATTCCCAAAACTTTTAACATTCATCCCCACACATATCGAATTAAGATTTAGAAGTGTTGCCAATCTGCAGGATTGTAATTATTTTTAGCGGTTCTGAAAATGTACCATCCAAACCTTCCAAATGGCTGGAAGCGCGTCAATCGTGCCTGCTTACATGTTATAAAATAAAATAAAAATGTAGCAGCCGTGAATAGAAACGCTCATAACGTAAGTCTGGGATGAAAGCAAGCGATGCCTCGGAGCTGAAGATCAGGCCTCATTCCATTTCATTTCACTTGATGGTTGTCAGGTGCCGATTCTAGGATCAGAGGTTTAAGATTGCTCAGCTCCCAACTTGACCCCACAAAAATATTTAAATTCAATGTATGTGTCAGAACTAGTCATACGGCACTCTGATTAATATTGCATTTGTGGAATGAGAATTCAAAGATATTCAATCGACGTAAGAGAGGCGCCATGTTGGGCGAAAGTGACGTCAAAGTGCCAGTTGTGAGTTGTCAGCCACCAGAGCGCACTGTACTGTCCTTTTAATTCTACTTGTGTCATTACTGTATATTTTTATCAAGTGCAGTATTATGGAGTGCCTTCCTCATTAAAAATACATCTGACAACAATTTTTGTTGTTCTTTGGGGAAAGGCTAGAACTGATTAAAGGCATTTCCATTTATTTCACCGGCAACGATTTCATCTGGTATCTCGAGACGCCACTGTATGTATTGACTGATCGTCTGATCTCTGGATCGTGGTGACCCAAAGCCCAGATCCTCGAAGCTGACTCTTGTCTCGATCAGCCGCCGATGTCCCTGACGTGTGCCTTGCTAGCTTCAAATGTCACATTTGTTCAGGTTCAACCCGCATCGCCTCTTGCCAGAGAGTCCCAATTGAAATGTGACATTTACCTCACAGTTCAGTTTGGACTAAGATTGATAAAGGTCAATCTGGAAATCAATGTCATTGAATACTCTTGTGCTCTTGCATCATGTGCAACTCGAGATTGGAGATTAAAATAAATGTCAATGGTAAACTGCTGAAGAATTTGATGTTTGTCCATGCGCAATGAGGAAATACTCTAAGGTATCTGATTTATGCAAAAATATTATTTATTATTGAAGTATTCTGAGAAAACAAGTTAACAGAGTTCATTGTATAAAAACTCACAACACAAAACCGCATTGTTTGTTTGCGTTCTTCTTCCCTGAATATTTTTTTGGAGCACAATTTCTGCTTGATAATCACGGGCTGGGAGGATAAGGATAAACAACTCCCGGCAGTGATGCATGCGCTTGCATCAGTCTCACATGTCAATGTGAAAATTCAGAGTGGCTCGCACCTTCATCCACTTGCATCCGCTACAGGGGCTCCTCGGTTTACGCTGATCCTGACATACAAAGTTCATATAACAAATATACAAATGAAAGCGCCTACATTATGGACACAAACATGTTTTCCCTAACAATGAATGGCTTTGGGGCCTTTTCTACAGGCTGTCTGTGTACCGCTGGCATGTAGACAAGTCCCGGTCTACGTGTGCTGACACCATCAAAATTTCAGTTTCAATTAAACACATTCACTGCCATTGACGGCTTTAGAAGTCAAATATCCATGTTAACTGGGAAGGCTGGCAGTGGATTAAAGTATGCATTCCCTCACAGCAGGAACCGAACCCGTCCGTGCAGGCGTCACATACACAATGGATAGGCTGGTCGTCGTCCCACTGAGCTGTGCCAAGTGAACTGTGGCTTGCGGCCATACTGGAATGAGACCGCCTCATCTCGTCCGATCTTGGAAAGGGTCGCAACAGTATGGGAGCCACAAATAACCTAGCTCTAATCAATTCTACTTTGTGATTCAGACAACACAGAGTAAATTTATTTTATTTGGCCGATTCCGGTCCCAAATCCTTCTCAGCTCACTAGCCACAGCACCTGCACCATCTAATCAAATCCAATCCAACGGCTGTGTTTTTACAATACAAATGATGCTTGACACTGTCAGAAAGGGATTTATTTGACACTGTGTTTATGACCGTTGTGGCGTAGAACTACACTGTACCATGCTGGCAGCTGTTTCTAATATTTTGCCCCTCTCACATAGCAAAATGAAGTAAGGTTTTATGCAAATAATATGTTTTAGGGTTTAACCATGGCCCTCATAAAATCTGTATTAACTGTACCGTTTTCAGTATCGTCAACCGCACCACTGCAAGATACAACCAAAATATTGTTAAATTAATACCGCTGACAGTGTCTATCAAAACTGACCATTATCTTTGTAAAGAACCGAACACCACCTTTATTGTCACTGATATACACTTAACGGTATAACGCAAGAAAATTAGCTTGGCATCTGTGTTAGATGCAAAGAATTACTGTAGATTATTGTTGATGTACTGAATATCAGTACTTTGTGGATAGTAATTATGTCTCTACCATTTGTCTTTTACAAAGGTCATATATTTGCAGGAGCACTACGACTTTGAGCAACGCGATGAACAGGACCTGACCTTCAGGAAAGAAGGCCTCTTGAATGATTCCAGTGCCGACTGGAGGACAAGAACATGGAACGGAAAGACGGACATGATGGTGAAGTTTGTTGTCGTTGTTGTTGTTGTGGTGTTGCTTTATTATATTTTATCACCTTGGAAACTGACAAATATATTCCTACATGCTCCTTCTTTTAAAATGCTAGGTGTTACTTTTGTTTTATTAGTTTTTTTTCTAACTATCAATATATACACATTTTATGTACATTAAAAAAGGTAAACTTGGGTATCAATGTACCTTTTATGAGCCTTGTTGATTGTATGGAAAGAAGGAAAATGGCTCTGGGATAGTGACTCACATATGTAAAGTGAAATAACTTAAATGTTAAATCTATTTAGTTGCAAGTCAATCATTTTTCGAACTTTTCATGGAATGGAGTCTCAATAAATTATAAAAAATAAATAGATGGTCACATCACGTTCCTTAAGTATTTAATTATTTTACATATATCCACACCGTATAATTTCACCCAAAGCTCGTAATGTACGATCCGTTTTTAAGATAGTAAATTATTCTTTTGATCTTTTGCTATTTTGTTAATGTGGCATTCCTGCCCTTCAAAAAAAAGTGACGTTCGCGGACCCCTGCCAGTGTCGTACGTGAAACTGTCATAGTGTAAACCTGCTGGGTAAATCCTTACTTTGTCGACTAAATTAAGAGTAACAGTAAAATCACAGCATATGTTCACAAAGTATTTGTAATTCAAAAACAAAAAAACCCAACAACAATAACATAAACTATTAGAGTCACTCATTTGTCCCCCAGTCAGCGAACGCATCGGCAATAAGGCGTTGTTGTGCTTGAATCGGAGCGCCAAAATGGCCGCCGGTGGCGAGTCGCTGGAGTCCTGGCTTAGTAAGTACACTTTAAAAGTCCATTTTAGCCGTACAAAGTTACTAGTATGCGGATAAAATACACGTGTCTGTGTCAAAGCTTCATCGGTGCTTCGACCGAAATGTAAGTTAAACTTATGTTTGATTAGTTTCGGGCGTAGTGTTGACAGAAAAGAAGTTGTGACGCACAGCTGTTGACAAGTTGCTTGTGTTTCTCATCATCATCATCAGCAGTAGCAGCACAATGGGGGAAGTACTGCAGCTTTGTGTTGTGCTTTGTGCTAGCCCGGAGCTTCAAAAAGTACATTACAAGACATTCATTCTGCCGCTGTCACCACACACTAAGGCCAGTGCGGTCGTTGCGATGCCAAGGGGGGGGGGGGCGTGTGATACCCTGAAGAACATGATTTGCCGTACGAGAATAAATTGTAATTGCACATCCACTGCACTAGATGGCAGTCTATATCTCCTTCTTTTGTATTTTCTTCAATGTTTGTAAGGATTAGATAAGATTATCCTTTATATACAATGTTATATAGAGGTGTACTAGCGGGGGCTGCGGGTCGCAAATTTTGTTCTTCTTCCTGGGGGGGTCGTAACAGAAAACAATTGAGAAGCACTGCACTGAGCTATTATTCACTTTAGTCGACATCAAATGAAGCTTCACTACACTGAAGCGACCCACCAGAGAATTGTAGCAAGCTAAGCTAAACTAATGAACACTTCATACATTTCAAGTGTTTGGATAATCATGCTTCTTACCACCACTGCAATATGGGCTAATGCAGTGACAGCTCTGTTGTTATTAACATAATTGTGTAAAAATCAAATAATGTATTATAGTTGCAGATGTGACTATTGTTCTCCTATTAAGTTATCAAATATGAAATCAATTATTGAAATAGACCACAACAATTTGGTATAGTTGAGAAAATAACCTTGCACAAATAATATTTCTGAGTAACATAATCCAAAATTGTACTTTGCATCTTCACCTGTCTTTTCATTTTTTTAAAATTCTGTTGCTGTTAGAAGCATGTTGCTAGCTAGTGCTAAGTTAGCTGTTGCTGTTTGCTAACAGAGTAGTGATGACTACCTTAGCTTGAGATTGTTGCGTTAACGTTGGAAAATAGAGTTTAATGGTGCTTTAATTTAGGAGTTCAAATTGCTCCGTGACCAGGATCGTAACTCAAAACACTTGTATCTCAAATCATCCTTTTCCATTCAAATGAATGGAAATGCTATTTATCTGTTCCAACACCCAATAAAACACGAACATTTTGTAATGTGTTTTTTAATTAAAAAAAAAAAAAAAAAGCATAGCAATGGATGCCTGTAATTCTTTAGCTGTTGTCCTGGCTTCCATTGTGACCTCCTGGACGAGTCGTCGCTGTGCTCTTGGAGTAATTTCTGTTTGCAAGTTCTTGAATTTCTTTGGATCAGGGCATTTTGTTGCAGCTTTTTTCTTTTTCAGCTTTTCTTTTGGTCGACTTCATTTTGTCAGAAAGGTTCGATCTACGATGCAAAAATCTAATAATTCGAGAAGGGGGCCAAAGCTTTTTCACAGCACTGTATGCTTGTGAGTATTGTAATATTGTTTGCCTACATGTGTTGCACCGTTTGTGTTCCAATATCCATTGCTTAAAGGGTTATAACACTGGAACATCCTAGTTTTGCTCGTCTATGGCGTTTTGCATTGTGTGTTAGGATTAAGTCGGACAAAGTTATGTGGTGTTTGGTTAAATACACAGTGTAAACTTCAACAGGGAGTGGTAATAAACAGCTTACAAGTGCTTGGCCTCCTTTTTAAAGAATTGTCCAGCATATGCCAAACTGCTGCTTGTTGTGAAGTTTGTAATGTGTTTATTACATTATGTACTGCACCCCTGTATCATTATACCACCTCATACTTTTTTCTCCTATTCTCCCCCTCAGACAAAGCCACCAATCCTTCCAACAGACAAGAAGACTGGGAGTATATTATGGGATTCTGTGACCAAATCAATAAGGAGCTCGAGGGGTAAGATCACGTTGATGCAATCAGTGCAAATGTTTCCCACAATGACGACGCGCACCCGTACAATGTGGCTACTCAGTTTGCTTGACACAGCAAATTGTCAGCTGTGTATTATGTGATTATTATAGTAAATGTTTGCGTTGTCTCGCCGCATTTTCCCAGACCGCAAATAGCCACAAGACTGTTGGTACACAAGATCCAGTCACCACAGGAATGGGAGGCGCAACAAGCCTTGATGGTATGCCATAATTTTTTATAACTTTATGTGCAGTGGAACTTCTTAATTCAAAATACATTCAAAATTTGTATGTTTTTTGAATACAAAAACTCAGTGGCGGGTCGTGTATTTGGTACCTGGGCCTTCAGATAGACTTTACCCGACTTAATATAGCTCTTAATACCACTGCTCGTGAAGTTTTGTTTTTTGGACTGTATACTCTAATTAAAAATTCTAAACTTCTGATAAACTTAGCTGTCGAGCTGAAATGTTCTATGTTCACCCTTGTTTTGTCTCGGGATAAGTCCAATTCCCTCTTTTTCAACGTTTGTCCCGCATCGGAGGTGGATTCCGTCAAAGTTTCAGCAACGCTCCTGAAGCCCAAGGAAATAAGTCAGTGCGAGGCTACTCATGTACTTCTGTCAGGTTATTACTGACAGTTTTAAGAAATATGAAAAATAAGTGATTGTTTTGCTAACTCCCTCTTTCAGAGTTTAACATCCCCATTCTTGCTGTTAATTTTGAAAAATGTGTGTTTTTTGTTTCCTATTGTAGGTTCTGGAGGCTTGCATGAAGAACTGCGGCCAGAGGTTTCAGAACGAAGTGGGGAAATTCCGTTTTTTAAACGAGCTCGTTAAAGTGATCTCACCCAAAGTGAGTGACCCCGAAATTGGTTTATTACTTTTAAATAATAACGGCGTCATCTAGAGTTTTTTCTCCTTCAGTATCTAGGAGACAAAGTGTCTGGCAAGGTGAAGTCAAAAGTGATTGAGATGATTTACAGTTGGACCATTTATCTCCCCGAGGAAACCAAAATCTGTGAGGCTTACCAGATGTTGAAGAGTCAAGGTGAGTAATAATACAATGGAATGATATTACATAATAGATACAGTACATGCTTGAAATGAATGTACCTTTTATTAGGTGGTGTGGTGTTATCAAATATAATGTGTGTATTCACATTTCCAGGGATTGTGTTAGCTGACCCAGAGATCTCTCTGGATGCGACATTAGTCCCAACGCCCTCGTCTCAGCGGCCCAAGAATCCCGTGTTTGATGACGAGCACAAAGACAGAGTAATAGGAACCATTTTAATAATTTCACACCCAGCTTGTTTGAGCTCGTCATCCTACTTCTCCATCTCCTTTTATCTTTAAAGTTTCTTGAGCTTTTTTTTGTGTTCCAATTGTTACCTTAAATCATAAATATTTTGCAAGGGTCTCATGCAGTCTCTTTGTAGCTTTGCATTTTTCAATTTGATCTTTCCCTCTTGCTTGTAATTGGTGCCACACCAAAACAGTATTCTCACTGTGAATTTGATTTATGGTGACAATCTGGGATCTTGGGTTTTTGGTAGATTTGTGTGTGTGTAATCTATGGCTCGGGGGACAGCATTTGACAGGTCCCACATGTTGTTGTTTTTCACCACTGCAGAAGTTGGCAGAGCTGCTCAAGAGCAAAAAGCCGGCAGATCTGCAGGAAGCAAATCGGCTCATCAAGAACATGGTCAAGGAGGTGAATCTGTCATCCTTGAAATCAATTAGAGAGTCATAAAGTGTTTGCAGTTTAATAAGCACCGTGTAACTTTACCCTTGTTGCAGGACGAAGTGAGGTCACAGAAAATGTCAAAGCAGAAAAGCACACTGGAGGCAGTCAATAACAGTGTCAGACTCCTTAATGAGTTGCTGGCTTACTTTAGCCCCGAAGACTCTACTGATGGTGAAAAGGATCTCATTAGGGTTTGTTGCCCATACAAAATATCAGCACCTGGCCTTGAACATCTATCTGTGACAAACAAACGTTCGACTCACTTTTCACACTTCAACCTCGTTAGTAGCAGCATGATGTTTTGCAGGAGCTGTACACCGACTGCGATAAGCTGAGGCAAACAGTGTGTCAGCTTGCTACAGAGACGGATGATAATGACACCAACTTGGGTGAGAAGTCCTTCGAGTTTAGTGTGATGATAATGCTTTTTGCTTCCTCGTATGTTTAGTGGAGGCCAAAACAACCACATACTGTAATTTCTTGAGTATAATGCGCACCCATGTATAATACGCACCCCCAAAGTTGACCTAAAAATTCTGGAAAACCCTTCTACCTATGTACAATGCATTTTTACAATGCATGATTTACCTTCTACCCATAAGATCAAAACATGAAGTATTATCTGTATTTTGAAGTTAAGCATTTTATTTGAATACGTAATACTTTATTTTTATTTACTTGCTCTTATTTTGAAATTCACAGCCCTACTTTTATTTAATAAATGAGAAAACACACAGTTGTGCTTATATGTTTGATTACCCAGGCAGAATTTGTAAGATGAGTACAATTCTTTAAAAACATGAAGGGCCAGGTGAAACACACTTAATTTTATTTGAATGGGATTCAAATTAAACTGTCAAGCTTTTCAGAAAATCATTATCCTTAAACAAAACATAACCATCAAGAAATTAATGATGGTTGTTGTTCAGTCATCAGTCGTATTTATAAAAAACAAACAAACAAAAAAACAATATTTCACAAATTCTGCCAGGGTATATAAACTTATGAGCACAACTGTACATATATGCAATCATACGTACCCCTGTCATACTGGAAGGAAAATATAGGCTACACATTTTTTATAACCTCTAGGTGGCGGTGCCATACAAGAATGAAAGTGTACACCTTTTTTCATAACCTCTAGGTGGGGGTGGCATACATGTACATCTTTTTTATTTATTTATTTTTTTGGGCGTTCATTTTCCCCTATACCTATGTATAATGCACACTTTTGACACATTTTGGGGGGAAAAATGTGCATTATACATGAAATTACGGTACATACGCTGGTAAATGAGCGTGCCTTCGTGTGTGGCTTGGCAATGTATACTTATGCTGCGCCGCAATGTCATCACTTACCTACACTAAGGCAGCGGTAAAGTCATAATCACAGTAAATTTTTGCATTAAAAAAAAAAAAACCTTCTAGGCTATAAATCTAAAACAATCAAATGAAAAACAGCAAGTACGGCGTTCACTGAGCGTACATTCTTGTCGCGTGACGTGGCGCAAACTAGTTCACTGTGCACCATTCATAAGGTAAAAAGATCGTATATTATATATTATATTATCAGAAAAGCTGGCACAGCGTTACCTAAACTTTTCAAGCCATGACCCACGTTAACATCATACACACACACACACACACATTGACAGTGTATTTATTATAATTGTTTTTGTGGGTGTTGGGATTTAAGTGACATAAAGCACATGTTAATCTCTCCTGTATGTAAACTAGGAGACATCTTGCAGGCCAATGATGACCTCTCCAATGTCATTAATTCTTGTAAGAAAATTGTGGAAACCCAGTCCATCAATGGAGCGACTAAATCACCATCGGCAGTCAAACAAGGTACAGAGTGGAACAGATTATGATGTGCATTATTTTCATTTAACGCTAATAATTTTGTCAATCGTCTTTAATTTGTGGGCTGCCATGGGCTCTTTTTCGACTGCATGGTGCCTACTAGGGAAGCACGGTGCACTAGTGGT
The DNA here is from genome assembly GCF_024500385.1 of Phyllopteryx taeniolatus. Classification (NCBI taxonomy): domain Eukaryota; kingdom Metazoa; phylum Chordata; class Actinopteri; order Syngnathiformes; family Syngnathidae; genus Phyllopteryx; species Phyllopteryx taeniolatus. The sequence continues at coordinate 30,870,210 of NC_084505.1, read as the reverse complement.
TAGCATGTCTGCCTCACAGTTCTGAGGTTTGGGTTTCAAATCCCGGCTCCAGCCTTCCTGTATGGAGTTTGCATATTCTCACTGTGCATGTGTGCACCTATCTGCAAGTGATGTAGTGACATAGTGACAGACAGAAAAATGTAATGTTCTTCCATTAAGATAGCACAACGTACAATAAATGTGTACTCGCTCTCGTACAGTGCAGACACTTTTTTGCTCGCTCTGCTTGCTTCGCTTCTTTTTACATTTTTTTCTTGTTGATAAGCTTGTTTTTCTTCTAAAAAACAAAAATTAGAAGCAGCGACTCCTGGATATTTTAAAACCTGTGGCACTGTACTTTTTTTGTAGCTACAGTCAGTTGTTGCTATATTCCAATATATTCTGATACCCTCTCACCATTACGTGAGCGTGGCCTGCTAATTAGCACAAGTCTGCTATTAGCAACAAGACCAGCAATCAAGATGCCTCCTTTTTCCACTGAGGACTATCACGGACTGCTGCAGACGAGTCAATCCTGGAAATGAAAATCCACCGCCTTGAAGTGTATGTGGATGTAAATGGACAGTCGGGGAATGAAACCACTTTACCGATGTCTCAAAATGGTCAGCAGAAGTGTGCTAACAGACAGCCACTTATCTCAACAAAGAGGACGGATGTGGACTGTGGAAACGGTAATGGACCATCCAGCAGTTCTCCCTGGAATTTACTGGGAGCAAAGCCCAAAGATATGGGACAACATCTAAAAGGGAAGACACAACACCAGAAGATTACCGAAGAATCCGGCTGGCCTGCGTTGCGGGCTGCTTCAACGCCGAGTGAGTGTCCGTGGATGGTCGGTACAGCGACTTACAAATAGATTTGAGCCACTTTTACAAGACCCTGGCCAAGAATGCTCATCCCCCACCAGCCCTGAAAGGTATGAAACTAAATCATACGAGAAAAAAATGGCACCCCAAACATTAATAGTTGGTGATGGAGCTGTCAAGGATGTGAAACGTTTTTGTAATGAGAATACCACCAGTACTGTGTTTTACCTTTGACATTGTGTCTGATATCTCTAAAAAAAAATCTTGAAGATCACTAATTAGCAACCAACTGTGAAATATGTCATTATACTCACGGGGGCCCTGGATGTTCTCAAGCAGCAATCAGAGGTACTGAAACGAGATTTTATTGATCAACTAACAAAAGTGCAATGTTTGGATGTTGAGGTTTTTATTAGTGGGCCTCTCCCATTTGTACGATTTGGAGATGAACGTTTCTCTAGGCCCAGTCAATTAAATAAGTGGCTCAAAGAAGTGTGTACGGCACTATCCGTGAGTTTCATTAACAATTTCTGCATTTTTTTGGGAGCGCAGAGATCTTTACAAGGCAGACGGTTTCTGTCTAAATAGACAAAGGGTTAAGTTATTGGCTGCCAACATTTTTTACTGTGTATGTCATTCAGCGGCCTAAAAAATCCCACTGGCCTTGGTGAAGGACAAAAAGATGCAGTTGTTCCCAAACAATCAGAGGAACAGGAGATAAGGCGACACGAGGCGCAGACGGATTCATCAGGGTCATCCAAACAATCGGAGGAGCGAATGACAAATGAGATGAGCCAGAACATTGAATCTCCCACACCCCTCCCTGCCACATTAGAGCAAAGCCCAATGCAAAACTCACTCTCTACTAGCCTAAATCCTCTGCTAGGTGTGATGGACAGGATGAAGACTATTCAATATTGGAATCCAACGCACACCACGCCAAAAAAAAGAGCGCTGGACGCTTCCATGTTCGCAATCTATAGACCCATCTCAAATCTCCCTTTCATAGCCAAGATTGTCGAGAAAGTTATTTTTAACTCAGCAATTTCTTGAACTTAAATGGACTTTTTGACAAATTTGAATCAGGGCTCCGAATTCATCACAGTACAGAATCTGCTCTTATCAAAGTGCTAAATTATATAAGGTTGAATACTGACTCGGGAAAGGTGTCCATTCTGGTCTTGTTGGACCTAAGTGCGGCTTTTGATATGGTAGATCAAACTATACTGCTGAACAGGTTGGAAACGTGGGTAGGACTAACTGGAACAGTCCTTAAATGGTTCAGGTCCTACCTGAAGGAAATGGGTTATTTTGTAACCATTGGAAGTGTTCAATCTCATCGAATGGCAATAACCTATGGAATCCCTCAAGGGTCAGTTATTGGACCCCTCCTGAATTGTTTTTAAAGTGCTGCTACTGGTCTATAAATCACTAAACGGTTTAGGTCCTGAATACATGAATGAAATGCTAATGGAATATAAACCCAGTAGGGCTCTGAGCTTTGTGTTCAATTAAAGAGACCCAAATTTCACACTGATTAAGTACACTTGTGAGTAAATTGAGACAAGCTGATCCTTATTTCCTTATTTTTGTTTGCCGGTGTGGTGTGAGACTTTTGTATGTGGAATGTAAAATGGGTGCCTGGACTAATAAAGCTTCGGAAACAATGCTCTAAATGAGCTGAACTATGCCAGTGTTGTATAGCGCTGATGAATGCTGTCTGGAAAGGTAGTGCCATATTTTGTGTGGAGCTTAACTTCCCATAGCTGACAGGTTGTATTTCTTCTTCAGACAAACTAGTTGAGACTTATTCAACAAAATATATTTTCTGACATTTGAAAAACAATGATGTAAGAAGATTTCTCCAAATCTGTTTAATTAACAAGTGGAGAGTCTTGCAATTATGATGCAGATTTGTAGAAGAGAAGGATGCATAATATAGTCTCACTACTGGAGTCTATTCCCATTCACACAGAAATTCTGTAGCCCGAACAACATGCCAATCTCTCTCTCTCTCTCTCTCTGTGCAATTCACATGCAACTGGTGACAGTCAAGAAAGTATTCTGATGCGCTGTGATAATATTTTTGATTTATTTTTCTTAAGTGTGAACTGACCTTTTGAACTTGACTTCAGAAGATAAACCTACAGAACTTTTTTTCCCCTCCTTGCAATAGGCACCAGCTGCTCAACTCAGTCAGAGAGTCTGATTGATTTGACAGATGTGGACGTCCCAGGTTTCTCCCAACAAGGAGAGAAAGATTCTACATCTTCCATGTTTTCTCATGTTGATCTTCTATGTGGATCCACTGCTGCTGTACCATCCTCTGCAAGCTCTGGCGAAGTGCCTGTGTCGTTTTCTCTGCTGGATGAGGAGCTACTGACTTTAGGTAACTTTCACTGCGGTGCTGTCAGGGTTTAAAGCCAGAGGGAGGCAAGTGACTTCAACTGCTGTCAGTGGGTGACAAGAAAAACATGACACTCTGCCTGAGAAAACTGAAATATTATGCGCGTTCCTCCAAGAGAAGTACAGTCTACCAAATGGTATTTAAAACAAACTTCAGCCAGGGGTTGTGAACCATATCAGTTTTTATAAAGTCCTCCAAGGGCCATACTAAAGTTTTCTCCAGGTACTCCAGCTTCCTCCCACAGTGCAAACAAGTTTCTTAGGTTAATAGTCCATAAGTATGTGAGTATGAATGTTTGTTGTTGGGTTTTTTTTTGTCTACATGTACCACGAAATTGGTTATCGATCGGTCCAGGGTGTAACCCGCCTTTTGCGCAGTGTCGGCTGGGATAGGCCTCAGCACACTTACGACCCTAATGCGGACAAGCACTATAGAAAATGCATGAATGTATAAAAATAATGAAAGTTATCAAAATTGTGGCCAGCCGCATATTCTCCATTCAACGCGATGCGAGCTGAGAAGAATGAGGCATTAGATCTCATTTAATTTGTTGCCATAAATCTTTCTTTACAAAGATAACAATGCTGAGTTGTGAAATATTAAATCAATGAATGATATATTTATTGTGATGTCTGTACAACTTTTGTTCTGTACATATTAGTAACCCCTTTCTGTAGGATGCATTGCTACAACTGCAACCCGAACAATAAACAAATTGTGATATGAATACCAATCCAAAAACAAATCAAAATTCAGCATTATTATGTATGAAAGACTGAATTTTGGCAAATTTAATCCTATTGAATGAAATGTGCAGGCATACCGCATGACATGGTCGCTACTTTGTAAATTCGGTTCCCCTCTGATAAGGGCCGAGCAAAAACTTCAAAAAGCTGATTTATACTTGGCTGGCTTTGGTGTGATAAAAGATTTACCCAACAGAGCTGACCGAGGGGCATCTTTGCTAATCTCCACTCCGCAAAACCACACATTTCTGCAGCTAGAGTGGCTTGCGGCTTTTGTTATTTTTTTATGTTTGTCAAGGCAGCAGGAAATGTTTATGTTTTCTGTTCATCATAGCTTCTCGTGGACCTGTAGCAAGTGAATCAGCGCCACCTACGAGCACAAGCAACTACCTGCAGCCAGTCCAGGTACATTAAAACCATTTAATTACGTATATTGATATTTTACTGATAGAAAGTAGTGTCTCATTGTTTTCTTTTTTCAATGCAGAATTGCACTCAGGAAGTGGAACTTTTAGACACCACTTCAATTGCAAGTCCAGCAAAGTCCATCTCAAACGTCGGCCCAGGGTTCGCCGCACCGTTGTTGTCTTTAACGCTCCAGCAGACGCCCATCGGCCCAGTCCGGAGTGCCCCTGTCCCAGTGGCTCCGCTTTTGTCAACCACCCCGCTTACTTCGCCACATTCTTCTGGCGCTGCACAGCATTCCCCGTGGGCGCCGTCTCCTCTGGATCACAGTCTACAAGACCTAGCCCTGCTTGATTTAGGCAGTCCTAAAAGGTGAGTAGCAGAGGGTATTTTAACTAGGGGTTGAACGACTTCAGATTTTCTGTTGTCGACGCTGAGGCGATGATAGTCGAGTTGACTTTGATTAACCGATGATGTCATTGATATATTTTCCATTCTTCCAAACACAGGCTCGCAAACTCACTCTCCCTGTTGTCCTGGTTTGCACAGGCCCCACCCCCTACCCATTCAACCAACCACATTCCTACACTCGCTTGTTTACATTTGGAAACCATTGTCACACATACAGTCGGAAATTGTAAAATTCTTACTAATTCACGTAACCAACTGCAGGGGCACGACTTGCTGCGGTATACAGTATAATAATAAATGTAGTATACAAAAAAAAAGAAAAAGGAAGAGGCTGGTGAGCGTGTATAACCTAACACTGCGGAATGAAAGCTGATGTTTGAGAGTAACGTGGAGTTTTTTTTTTTTTGATGGTTCCATTTAACATAAATTTTCTCAATAGAGATTATTGCTTGACCAACCGCTTGCCTTCATTTCATCGTCTTAGCAGTCACAATAGTATTGTCTTTTCTCTTTTCCTTTTTACAAGGGGCCATTTGGTGAATTCGTTGATGACTGACGTGAGGATTTTAATCTGTTGGTTAGCTCGCGTTAGCGGGTGCCTTTTCGGATGGCCGTGCATTCGTTATATTTGTTTGTTGTATTAACCTTCGTGCGAAGTCCACTGTAAAGAGCAATTTGGAGCCCTTTCACCAAATGTCAGTGGTTAAAAATGTCATTTTGCACAAGTGCAACATAAATTAGTAATCATGACTGCACTTTTGTGGCCTCTTATTATGTTTATCTTTGCCACCAGAGCAGTACACATCTGACGGTCTGTGTGATTATGCCCACAGCATCCCCAGGGTGCGCTTTGACAACACAGAAGACAAGCGCGGCGGTTTTTGTTCTTCCGCCAACCTCCTGCGCCAAGAATGGGTGCCAGCTGCGTCTACCCGCCCCCCGGCTGGAAGTGTAGCCGACCACATTCTGTTACACTCTCCGCCCCCCGTCCTCACCCACAGCCAGACCTCTTTCGACGGGGTAGAGGACACGTCTCTGGCTGACGTCTTCGTACCTTTGGATGCTGTCAAACCAAGTAAGCAAGTGTGTTTGTGTTACTGGGTGTTTTATGCACACTGAAATAATTGTGATTTTTGTCTCAATTTATTTACAAATGTATTTACTCAGTGTGCGAGTGTGCCATGGCTTATTCTGTCCTATCAATGATAATAGGTGGATACAGAGGTTAATTACTGTATGTACCTTCTACCATCTCAGAACAAAATTGCACAAATGATTGGACTGTCATCTGCCAGGTACAAGGTTAATACACGCAATTTAATTAAAGTCATTTCAAGTAAACTTGAATTGCTTTATTGTAGGTAAGATGTGTCCCGTCACGGCGTACGACAAGGGTGGCGTCCGCGTGCTGCTGCATTTCGCGAGTGACTGTCCACCCGGCAGGCCTGACGTGTTGGTGATTGTGGCCTCGATGCTGAACACATCCCCACTTCCCGTTAGGGACATTGTACTGCAGGCTGCTGTTCCCAAGGTAAAACATGTTGCTAGCGCTTATCTGGGGTCGGGTCGCGGGGATCCCACACTTCCCTCTCCCCAGTCACACAGAACAATACAGTGTATACATAAACAAACACAGTACAATCACAAACAGAAAACTACTTTGATAGACTATCATCCACCCAGGACGGAGAGCAGTAAATACTGATCAAATGTACAAAATGCAAGCACAACAAAATACCAGTCCAGCGCATCACGACCCAGTGAGGAAGATCAACAAAGTCAATGTACAAAGAAAAGTGCTACACATCAGAGCAGGAGCAACTTTAAATTCAAATGACACAAAGAGCCCAACAAGGCTAGTTTGAGTCAACTCTGAACATCATTCAAGGACATGGGCAAAGTAAAATAGACTTTTCCTACTGGCCTCACTTTAAAATGCACCAAAGCGTTGGATCTGAGATTCATAGAATCTTCACGAACTTCGAGCAGATATAACATGGAAGCTTCTAAAGTACAGCCTTATATATAAAAAGGAACCACTGCTGCAGCCTGTGTAAAGCAGGTGAGGGTTTGCAACTACATTGCTTACCTGATTTCCATTGGTCCTGTCACAGTGACAATAGTTCTGTTCTATTCTGCGCTACATGCGTCCAAAGTATTGTGAACGTCTCGCCGTATGAGGCAGTACGACACTGCAAATTACAACCAGGATGAAAATACATGTGAAATAAATACCTCTCTGCTAGAGTCAATCAAAACAGCACTAGTACCTTTGTAAAGACGGATTATGTGATCTTGTATTGGACCTCATTATTTTTGTGCAAGTGGTAGTAATGCGGTGGCTGATTGGTATATGGCCACTGAATTTGGTAAGGACTGGATAAAAATGGAAGAGTTTTTAAAAAGCGAGGAGGTTAAATCAATTTTGTGCTTAATTTCTGGTGTTTTTCTGCTGAAGGTTGAGAGATTACAAAAGTAATTGTTATAGATGAACAAAAGCCAACCACAGTCAATTGTGTTTTGGGAAGATCGAAACAATACCTCGCTTAATTGGAGCGTCTCTCTGACAGCATCAGTCAAAAACCGTGCATTGATTAACTTGATAAATATGAGGCGAGCTGCCTTGTTTACTTGGGCTGTGTTTTGTGTGTGTGTGTGTGTGCGCTCCCGTACAGACTATGAAAGTGAAATTGCAGCCACCATCTGGGAAACAGCTAGCTCCCTTCATCCCCATTCTGCCCCCCGCTGCCATCACTCAGGTCGTGCTGCTTGCAAATCCTCACAAGGTAAGTGTTTAGCCTGAGGATGCTCCCTCCCCCCCACCATTAATTGGCTTTGCACTTCAATATAAGATGTCAACCTTGTGCAAATGTGTGTACGCTTGTGTACGTAATTGGCAGGAAAAGGTGCGGATGAGGTATAAACTGACGTTCACGCTCGATGAGCAGCCCTACACGGACGTCGGGGAAGTGAACGAGTTTCCGCCGCCTGACAGATGGGGGGACCTATAACCCCTGCATAAACTCCCCATCTGGAGTTCTTAAAAAAATATTTAACAAGGCAAGTCATGAGAAAGCAACGACTTTCGGGACTATCTTACATCCGCGTTACTCAACTGCAGATGGAGAGGGGGTGGCATTTTTGGAATCTCACTGCTACAGTATATTGCAAATCTTGTGGAGTTAAAGTGCTGTTTTTTTTTTTTTTTTTTTTTTTTTAAATACAAAGGACAATTATGAAGAAATTGCAAGAATCAAAGCAGACTGGGTGGAACGAGTAAGTGGCCGTGGTCCCCAAAAACATGGAAGTGCACAACATTGCGGAGCGATCATGTGTCAGAGTCGTTAAAGATGGTGCCTACGTATCTTAGGAGAGCACCCCTAACACCGCACAATATAATTCATCTGGGAGACTGGTGTTTTGGTAGGTGCTGCTGTTTTGGCCAGCAAAGTTGTAATGAAAAAAGGCAAAAGTGTTTGTGAACGGGGGTAAAGTGACAACCACCCCCTCCCGACGAGAACAGAAAGATCCTCCAAAGGCAAAGCTATGCCATGGTTGTTTTAAAATACACAAGGTTTAATTTCATTTTGTTTTGTTTATTTTGGCAGTAAACATCAGCTGCGAGTCATTAAACCGCTTGAAGCCACTTGTTGAATTGTTTACTAGTTGCCAAACTGCTGCTTATTGTGAAGTGAGTTGAGTTCGCCGCCGCGCCGCTGTATTTATTTGTCGTTGTTGACTTCAGCGTTGTTGCTTCCTGGTGTTGACACTTGTGGAGTTATTTGCAAGTTAGACGTCTGCATATTTAGGTTGTTTAAATGTTTTCTTCAGTGTAAACACAGCCATATCACATATGTGTCACTTGAAAATATTGAGATAAAAAAAATAATAATCTGATAAACGCATTAAGTCAGAATTGGGAACTTGAACCTGCAGTGTAAATCCAACCTTAATTAGAGCTTTGCGAGTATTTGAGGATATACTGTACTTGTGTATCATTTAATGCAAACTGAAATGGACCTTGAAGGTGAAGGTGCGCTTGATTAGACGCTTCGATGCAGTGTTTGCCCTCATTCAAGCTGAATTTTTCACGACAATTCCCATGGCCACCATTGGAATAACAAATCACAAAGCATTCACTCTCTTATTGCTCTCATACCGTGTTGACCAAAATATTTGCTTTTTATGAATCCCCTCGTGTTGTACTTGATTATTTATTGACACTATTGATTTTCAGTGGTTGGAAGGATTACATGTTTACTTGTGAAGATGCTGTTACATGTACAGGGAATGAGTGAGGGTCGCCATGCACACACTAGTGCATCATGAAGACAGTCATATTTTTAGTCAACGATAACTTTTTTCCTTCAAAGACACGGTGTCTTTTTCACTGTGTCAAAGGAAGCTCATGAGTTATGACCTGTTCCTTTAAGTTAATTAATGGTTAAAGTTTGTTTTGCCTTTGTATTGTTTCCTATGTGAAGAGCAAATTTAAAGATAAAGGCTTTTATTCTGGTGGGTTTTGTAAATGCTTAATTATGGAATATTTATTTTTTTCTGATTGATAAATGAAGCAAATAAATAATTTTTCACTCCATGAAAAATAAAGAATGTAAGGAATATCTTTGTGATACAAATTTCTGATCTTTGTCATTTTTCAGCGCGTAGAGACACAGATATAGATATATTTTAGAAAGATACTATAGCTACATGGATATACAATATAGATACTATATATATACTGTAGCTAAATTATGATTAATCGCAAGGGAAATTCCAGTAATTATAGAATACCTGGATTAATGTGCCTCTCAATTGTAATCAATACAAGTGGGCAGGGGGTGGAAACCACACTTTTTACTTGCAAGCAAGGTTTGCAGGAAACATTGGTCCTTAATGAACGTAAAGAGAACATCAGCAAATTGAAATTGAGGGTTAAAAAAGAGCTAATAATTTGCCTAACTTAAACACTGCAGTTAAAGATGCTATTTGATCACGATCATAAAGAGCAATTACTCAGTTTAGCGTTAGTAAAGTTGTACATGGCCATAAAATGAGCATAATTAGAGGTTTACATAGTTAAAATACAGAGGAAGTCAATACAAAAAAAAAATTGAATAATACTGGAATGCCTGTTTAAACAGATATTTTTAACTGCTTTTTATAAATGTCTTTTAAAAAAGAAGGCAGGAGGTTAATAATGCAACAGTGAAATGTTGTTTTTCCCCTCAAGTAAATCTACTCTAAGCAAGCAAGACAATATAACGGAGTACACGTAGAATTCCCCAAAGGTTATTTTAAAAAATAGAACGGAGTAAATATAGCTCGTTACTTACTACCCACCTCAGGGAAGCGGTTGCTGTATTGTTCTTCTCCAGTGCGCTAGGCGGCGCTAACGCTGCGTAACTTGCGGGGGAGGCCAAGCGGCGGCACTCAGCGAACAAGACACGATACAGAGCGGCAGAGACAACGCAGCAGCCATGGCAGACGAGAAACCCACGGTAACGACTTATATCTCCGCCTTTGTGCCTTTAATGTACCCTCGCTGTGTGCTCATTAGCCACCAGACAGATAATACGAAACAATAGTATCGGGGCCGAGCCAAATAAGTCGGGAAACCACAGGAGCCGGCGCTAACGCACAATCGAGCAAGCGGCATCAATTAGCAAGGCAGGCTAACGGAACAGAAGAGAATACGGTAATAATTACTATCAGCGTTGAAACCCTCACGGAAACATCACAATCGCGTCTCTTTTGATTTGAATATAGTGGCGGGAGTGTTTGAAGGGTTCAAAAACAATTCCGGGCCATTGACTGCCATTCTACTACAACGCCGGGATGGTCAACCTACGGCCCGCGGGCCACGTGGGAGGACATTGTAGTATGTGTGGGGGGAAAAAAACAACCGCGTTAAAGAGCATTCCAGTGATATAAGTATCATTTTCCATTGACAAATATTAAGGAAGTTATGGCTCTTTAAAACCAAGTCAATCGGATGGGAGCGAGAGTTTAAGTAGCTGTTACCTTTTTTGTTGTTGTTGAATCTGAGCTTCAGACTTCCATGACTATCTCAATCTCTATCCTATTTTTTCATGTATGGTATCATTGAAAAGCTTGCCAAACACAGAAAATAACAACATATAATAATGATGAACCTAAAGTAATTGTAGAAAGCCAATTTCCACAAAAAAATATACAAGATAATGGTCAAATCCAGAGTTTGCAGATCGCAGTCAGGCGATGTGTGGTTTAATTTGGCACTCAAACATGCATAAAACACAAATTGAGAGCCGAGAATGAACAAACACTTAAGACGTAAAAGTTCATAGCAAGGAAAAAATATAGCAGAGTTAAGAAGCATAAAATTCAGGAATTTATGGTTGGAAGCGACGGAAAATATGAGCCATCGTGGTGGGTGCCCAGTGGTGCATCCATAAAATGTCTGTGGACAAATCAATTTACGTCAACCTTGGCAGAAGCATAGAAAAAATACATAATACAGATGTGCTTATGCCCTTAGTCACCTAGAGGTTTTTGAGGGGGGTTGTCAACTATAAATTCAGAAAATGTTGTCCGAGTCTTTTTTGAGAAATTTGAAATTGTGATTTAAACTAGGACACGTCTTTGGCCGCTGTGAAACACGTAAAACTGTGGTTCCACAACATGTGCTTTCAGCGGCTTGTTACGCGACCACTTTCGACAAGCCCGTCAGTGGCGGATGCATACGTACCCACACATTGGTGACACAAGTCGGTTGTTTGTGTCTGCTAGGAGGGAGTGAAGACGGAGAACAGCGAGCACATCAACCTGAAGGTGGCGGGCCAGGACGGCTCTGTGGTGCAGTTCAAGATCAAGAGGCACACCCCACTCAACAAACTGATGAAAGCTTATTGCGAACGGCAGGTTAGACGCGGCGCCTGTAATGCCAACCCTCTATATCAGCAATGGGACATCATAGCCAGCCTCCAAAATGTGCTTTTATTGTTTTTGAGGGCGGTAGTCTTGCATATTTTACAAGTGCTACCGGTCTCCTTTTCGGTACAATATTTCCACACGCTTGTAGCATAGTAGAGCTGCGTGCTGCACTGCGACGGGTGTTACGACACAGTGTCGTAACGGGACTCTGCATGGGTGGGTATCACATTCTGACCGTATGATAACCGTGACCAAAAATATTGCGGCTTCATGGTATCGCAGTATTGCAATTACAACGCTACAATTATTATTATTATTTTTTTAATGTTCACGTGGCTTCATGGTATCACAGTATTGCAATTACAACGCTACAATTATTATTATTTTTTTTAATGTTCACGTGAATACCGAGGACTGATACTTGATTATACCATTACATCTTGCAATTGTGATGAAAATGTTTAAACTAAATGTTCAAAAACAAAACTTTTTCTTGAATACGGTGTAAGTTTCACTAAAATGTAACACTTTTTAGAGTAACGTCTTGTCATTAGTAATAAAAAATAAATAAAAATTCCCGAACATTTCACTTGCGGCCTATAACAAGGCATTTCATTTGTGATGTCTCAGTGTGAGCACTAGAGGGACTACTTAGAAGGAGTAAATAGATGAGATAAAAACCTTACGGTTTTCTCCCACTGTGTACATATTATCATACCATTGCTGTGTTATGTTTTATTGGAATCAATGTCTAAATCGCAAGGGTTAGTTGGGAACATCATTTCTGTCTCCTTTTTCACAGGGATTATCAATGAGGCAGATACGATTTCGGTTTGACGGCCAGCCGATCAATGAAATGGACACTCCATCGAAGGTATGGCAATCTTTTTTTATTTATGAGTAATATTGATCCCTCACAGTAGAAAACTTTGAAGCTTTTAAAGCTACAAATGAGAAATGATACTTGCCGAGACAAGTCAATTATTCATTCATAGTCCATTCAAAAAATTATAATATTTGTACTCTTCCTACCTTCCCATTCCGGAATATTTAGAGATCCTGTTTGGACAACGAGCCACATTATGTTGTGCAATTATGATTAGGCTTTACACGATCAGGAGTTTTGGGAACGAATGTCTATTTAAATGACCTGTTCATTTACTATATATACTTGTGTACTTAATTGCTCAAAAAATTATATTTACAATCAATAATGCATCTTTGTTACTCTATGCCAGTGAGGCATAGTGACAGACAAATGATAAATGGTCTTCTATTAGATGGCAGGAAGTAAATACAGTAATTAATGTATCCACTTTTTGTGGCATTTTTGTTTGTTGGTGTGCCGTGAGATTTTTCAATTGTAAAATATGTTCCTTGCCTCCATGAGGTTGGAAGTCACTGCTCTACTCAGATCGTGTATTCTAATCAGTCAGGTCAAACCAACATTACATGACAGAAATAATGGGTGCTAACTTACTGTAATTAAATTACTTTATTTTTAATTAAATTACTTCACCCACACCGAAACTTTAGAGCATGATTCGACAGAACGGCGGCATGTTTACGTCCAACCGTTCGTGGTACCGCTAGTTCGCTAGGCTTCATAACGTTTTGTTGCCTACTTGCGAGCTGTATCGTATTCAAAGTACGTCAACATATCTGAAGCAAGCCTTAAACGAACGTCCTCTCCTGTCCTGAGCACCGGTGACCACCAACACACGTTTTTCCCCATTTTGTCCTTATAATACAAAGTCGGGCGCTCCACTCTTGTTGTCGTCGCCACGGTAACGAGTGTATCCGGTCGCATTTGAGTTGACAAGATAAAGCCCAATGATCATAAAAAAACGGGATGTGGTGGTATCGGAATACAAGATTTTATTGCAGTAGTCTGACAGTGCAATCGTGAAAGAGCAAATTTGTCTTGTAGTTTGATCCGAACATTACGTGTTGCCTGTCTCAGAGGTGTTGCCTGTTCCACACCGCCGTTTTTTTTTCTTTTTTAAACAACTTCATTGGCCGTCAGATATTTACAGTACTTCGTCAAAAGACACGTGACAAGGCTAAAAATAAACTAGCCTTTGGATTCAAATATACTGTGCACGCGGCGACGCGGAGTTAATGTCTTTTGCGGTGGATCGGATCTGCGAATTATGACATTAAAGCCGATCAGCATTGAATGCTAAATATCTGCCGATACCAATCAGCCCATAGAAATCGGTGTAAAGTCTAATTATGATGCTGTCCAGGGGGGGGCATATTTTAGGCCTTTGCAGTGCATTAAAACAAATGCTCAGTTTTGGGTGATCAATTAACAGTGTGTTTATCGTGAATGTAGTTCTCAGTGGTGTAGTGGTGCTGCATTGTTTGCAATTCATACATTAGCCTTTGGGGCAGCACGGTATACGAGTGGCTAGCACAAGAACTCACAGAGACGTTCTGGTTTTGGATCTCGCCTCACGCCTTCCTGTGTAGTATGGGCGGGCGAGTACCGATATCGGCCTTATTGGGTACTCGTGAATTCTCCCGATACCAGCCACTGATACTTAAAGGGGAAGGACACTCACATTTTTTTTTTTTTTTTTTGCAAGAATACATTGCATGTGCCACCACTAATCAAAACAAGGTATTGTGGTTAATACTGCGTTCGTGGAATACGAACTAAACAGAGTAATGTGCCCTGCGATGTAACCTGCCTCCTGCCAAAATCAGCCGGGGTGGACATTTGGCGTTCAATCTAATTGGATTGTGGGTCTTGAACTTCTCATCTTACGTCCAAACTTTGTTTTCAGTTGGAAATGGAGGACGAAGACACGATCGACGTGTTCCAGCAGCAAACCGGAGGATGTTTTCCTTAGACTGTTTCCTGTGTCTATCTCTACCTCCCTTTCCGTGTCCTTGAGCGTCCTCATTCTGACCCGGTTTTCGTCGTGCATATGCTACCAGCCAGTGGAACTCGTGTCACGCAGCAAGCAAGCAAACAAGCAGCAGTTGTTGTAGCTTCTTACACAAATGTTAACTTGTTCTTTCAGCAGTTGTGGGGGGCAAAATGTACTGTCCTTAGTTTTTATACTTCCATCATTGATGGTTTCAGGTGGAGTTTTTGGTATTCATAAAGCAAGCAACTCTGCAATTTGAATCCTCTCCGTTAGGAAAATGTATAATTGGAATAAATGGAGTCTTTTTTTTCCCTTTTTTTTTTTCTCTCCTCTCCCCTCAAACACCCGCCTCTGTTTTTAAGTGAGATAATACAGCAGATCTTAAATAAAGGATGGTACAATTGAAATTCAAAGCAGACATCCATCCGTTTTCTATTGCGTCTTATCCTGTTCCGGTTCGCAAGTGAGCTGGAGTTGACTTCGGACTACTCTGTGGACTGGTTGCCAGGCAATCGTAGCGCAAAACCATGCCCTCTCACTTTCACACCATCATTAAGTGGCACGGGAACTGCTCCACCATCGGTGACTCCAAAGTATAGATTCCTTCTTAAATTGTCAACATTCTAAACAACAGTTTCATTAACTACTAGTGAGGTAAAGCCGAGTGTAGTAAGGAAAACCGGGTTAAAAACTTGACAACATACGGTGCACCTTTGAATCACCCTAAAATAGAAGTCCGTAGGTTCATCGTTTTGTTTCAAAATGCTTTCAATACCACGTATAATGATGGATAGCATAAAACACATTTTGTTCGATAAGTGACCTGCCACAATTCTCATCAGATCCTGCACGAGCACGGACCCGTAATAAGCGGATGTAGTTACTTTTATTATCGGAGAGGATACTTTTATTTTCAAGGTAGCACCGGAAGTGACATCCGCTTTTCCAGTCTCGAACTTATCTCATCACAGGGTAGATTCGGAGACAGGTTGATCGAAGTTGCACCGCTTTGGACGGACAAAGATGAGGCGGTGAAATACTTACACACTTCAAAATTCACCTCACGTCTATGCCGTCTAGGTTTTTTTTTTTTTTTTTTTTTTTAAATCGCGACTACTGTTAAAATGACGACCACGACGACATATCAAGGGATGGAGCCCGGTGCGAAGAACAGCTCCAGGTAAAAAAAAAAAACGTCTCCGTGCTTTCCATCACTGGTAGCCACCATGATGTCATTAGCCAACAAGACTAGCATCTTCAAAATGTTCAGCGTCCCATTCTTGTTGTGAAATCTTGGTCAGTATTTGTTCCGAATCACAAAGATGATAGGAATTCAGAACGTAGTCGTGCCGCCGAGATGGAAGGCCTCACAAACGAGCCGTTTGTCAACGAAACTAGCTAGCTTTGTAGCACATGGCCCTTTGTACACCTTGCAGTCAGCTAGCCACTGATGAAACGCAGCAGCTCGTTTGGAGTACAACTGGCTAATTCACACATCCGACTGACCCATTTTAATGTTTGGATCCAGTGTCATGAAAACCGAAACGGAAAAAAAAAAAAAGACGACAGTGTTGGCTGCGCAGGGTGGGATGCGTTCCAGCAGGGTGGGGCCACCCGTGCGGGCTTCCCCATCACCCGAGGTGCAACAAAGAGGTCAACTTTACAGTTTTGAAACGAACATTACGACAAAATCATCCACCGGTACATTGATTACATTTTTTTATTTTTTAAAAGCAATTTCTTCATTTATCTACAATTGTCATGGCTGGCTAGAGGTTACGTAAGCAGATACCGATTAAACACTATTCCTGTGATGTGTGTTATTTTCTGACGATAAATATTAAAAGTTATGACCCGGTGAAAATGCACCAATTTCTCTGTAATAGTAATTGCAATGGGGGTCAAGATTTTAGGCGTGACCTTTTTGTTAAATACGAGTTTCAAGCTCTCATAACTTAATATTTATCTGATTATCAAAAGCTTACGATCATTGTAAGTCTTGCTAAACACAACAGAAAAAGATGGCGTGATAATGAACGCAATAAAATGTTATTTGTGCTGCTGTATTTTAATGTTGGTCATGATGGTGACAGTCGGAGAGCTAAGTATTTCTTTAGGTGGTACTTTGTGTATAAAATGTTTTTGGAAACACTGAACTATAGCACAGCCTCCTTTGCACAAGGTGGTACATGTAAGTTCATTGTACTTAGAAACAGTAAACACCTCTTCCTAAATAGACACCTTCTAATAACAAAATGTGTCATATTGTCATTAGTTTGCTGTATTTTTCCACAAGGTGGTCGTGTTTAGTTTGTTACACTCACTCAGGTTAGCGTCAAGTGTAGCCGATGGCATATTACTATGTACCTGCATGAATTTCATAAATAGTGTGACATGAAAGTAGCAGGACAGTGTGTAACAGGCCAGAAAAAGAGTCACTATATTATATGTAGATATCTTTCCAGAGATACAAATAACATCACGATATAGCCATTAGGCCGTAATTAATATATTGAACCAATAACATAAACGATACATGGCAACGTTAAACCAATTAAGAAAAATTAGCCTTCATGTGCATGAATCATACAGAAAGAAATAAAGGGAATAAATGAGTACAAAATGTTTTCTTTCATAATTTATAGATCCACATCATAAGCTGATCAAGCGTACTATAGGGCAGCGGCAATATGAATATATGATGGTGTGTACGGGTACAGTATCATTAAAGACGACAAATTGACATGGATATTTTGTCTGCACTCGGAATGGCCAATATAGGTCTTAAATTTATATCACAATATAATTGAATTCCCTCACTGGAACAGTATATATCGCAATACAAACTTAGGTGCTGTGCGGCTATTGCGTTATTATTTTTTTTGCAGACACTTATGAATTTACATACTAATTTGCTGTTGGCAGTTGTAGTATTGTACAATACAGTATAATAGTGCAACTGCAGCTCTCAGAAGTTAGGTCCACGTTATTGTCCTGATAATCAATAATGTCATTACAACGTACATATAGTACAATATCATAATTGTGTAACCTGTAGCTATCAGCTAAACATTCATCGTCGTTCAACTGACCCGATACTATTTCTGTACATCTTTCTTACAGGGTTCTGCGTCCTCCCGGCGGTGCCTCCAACATCTCATTCGGCGCCGACGAGGACAAACCACCCGTCCGCAAAGACAAGATGGCCTCCAGCGTTTTCGCTGAGCCGGAAGACCCCTACGCCAACAGAAGGAACAACCCGCCAGGTACTGAACTCCTCTTCATCCCGCTTGTAACCAGGAGTATGGTCATCAATGTAGGAGTACGTAATTGCCTCTTAAGATCAAGGCAAACAATATTTTCTCAGCAATTTTACATCAGATAAATATTACCAAATGATGCTTATCGCTTATGTGAAAAGCGCATGCGTGACACATCTCGTCAGAGCGCAGGCTGTTGAGTAGAGAATCAGCACCAATATTTACATTTTTCAGTATTTATTTTTATTCATCCATTTTTTTATGGCGCTTGTAGTTATTAGGGTCGCAGGTGAGCGGGAGCCTATCGCAGCTGACTTTGGGCGAGAGGCGGGGTACACCCTGGTCCCCAGCCAATCGTAGGGCACATACACTGTAGCTCAGTGATTCTCAAAGTGTGCTACCTACCACTGGCGGTATGCGGGGCTCCCTCTGGTGGCACACGAAATAATCATTGAATATTGTCGCACTCGCAACCATGCAGCGAGCCATTCATGAGTGATGTAATTTCCGATTGTCTGGGAGGCCATGAAGCTAACCGAGTATGATTTGTGACTGGTTGGGGAGATGAAGCAGAGAGAGTGTGTGTACAGTGAGTCAGATTCACTGAGGCAGACGGTTGCGAGAAATACAATAACAGTCGTTGAATGTTCCTTTGGCGTGAGTACGGTCGACACTAATAATTATTTTTAAAAATAAAAAGTTTGTTAATAAGCTCACTGCTGGTCCTGGTTCCTTCGTCCAAGTAAGGCAGCACGACATTAACAACCAGACTTTACATCGATCTGATCGGCTTGATCAGATTGGCCAATAATTTGCATTTTTTACAAATTTTGTGATCGGCTGTAATGTCTAAATTCACTGAGCGATCAATGACGTCATTGATTGGATCCGAGAATGAAGAGATTGCTGACACAATCCCGTTTACTCCGGGGACATTCCGTGCTGCCGTCGTGTATGTTTGAATCCAAAAGTTAGTTTCTTTTTTTTTTTAGAACTGTATTGTGTTTTGAGACTAGGTTGCGGGCGCAGCTCTGGCATTCCCACAGCTGTGGCTCTCCAAATAAAGCCCGCGGCACAAGGAGGGATGCGGCCAAACCCGACTGAACTCTGGCGCAGTGTGCGGTGTTCGGCAACCAGTTTTCATGAGTGGCTGACGGTCGGCCAACATATAGCCAATCAAGTTACGCATGCGGTTTCACACACTCCGAAAATAAATTTCCGGGTTTTAAACTAGCGAGACCCAGCCGGCAGTGCGTCTATTTTTGCGTGACTGCCCGACAGGCCCTGCTCCCGGTTTTTCTTGTAAATGATTGCATAAAGATCGCAACAGAGACATTGCGTACGACGCTAGTCGCTTGCTTGACGGTCTGTCACAGTGTGCGTCATGTCCTCTTTTTCCAGGCGGAAAGCCGACGGGGGTCCTGTGCGGTGAGTCGTCAGCCCCCCTTAGGAGAGGAGCCACCAACGCCGCAAACTCGGCAGACGCTCCCTCAATGGTAAAGGTCACATCATGGGGTGCAAGATCATGAGGTGCAACAGGGAAGTGCAACATGCAGACCGAGCCGGCGAAAACGCAGAAGTACACAAGTACTTCCCTCTCCATTTCATCGCGAATACACACACTTAAGAAATACTGCAACACATTTGTATATTGTTTACTTTCGAATACAAGTCTTAGTAGTCTCGTTGCAGTAAATATAAGGAAGGAGAACTAAAAACAGAAGTGAAATCCACAAGCTTCAGCTCTGCTAAACTTTCATTTGTTTTCATCTTCTCCTATTGCCAAGAATGGAAGCAAAACAACGGTGTGAAAGTTAGCGATTGATTCAGGTCATACATGTGACATTAAGTGCAAATTATTAAATGTTTCAATAAGCAGAGTAATTAAATTACAATTGATTAACATTTAAGTGTGATCTCCCATTTATGCCAAAAGAAGCAGCCATTACCAAATGGAGCAGTAATTGATGAGACAGATGATAATATTTGCACCCTTACTATTTATAATTCGAGTACGGTAAGGATTTCCATGCGTCTATGATGACAGAACGTCCTTCTTTTTTTTAGGATGGAGACACGCCCGTATGCGACAATGGTAAGTACATTTATTTTCTTCGTCATGTTAACAAACTGGTTTTGCTTGTTGCATACAGATTGTATAGTTCTGCCTAGTAATGATAAAAGCTACTAAGAGTTAGTTGAGACTATTTTGAGCGTTTATCTGCTGTACAGTGGAACATCTGGAGGTTGTCAAATAAATACACATTTTTCTATGGAAAATAAATACTGTCAAAATTCCAGGGTCAAACGGCCAACCATAAGATCTTAACAGGTGGGGTCCCAAGCTGTAGATTATAACTCATGTTAAAGGTGACATGATGCATTTTTTCCACAATTTAAAACAGTGTAGTACTGTGTGATACTGACACTATCCCATATCACGATAAGAAAAATGGTCCCTGATGAGTATTTTGCCTTAAAATTACTTGAAATTAAGAGCATTTTTCCCCCTTGTATTTTCTCAATTTTTTAATGAAACATATTTCAAATAGAAAATGCAACAAAATTAATAAAATATATTTTAACAATACAATAAAACAATAACTATCAGCATCCATGTTGCTGTGTTGTTACCCTTTAAGCAACAGATATCGCAACACAAATGGTCCAGCAACACATGCAGACAATATAACTATACTGACAGGCATATATTCTTTGTCTGCGAAGAACAGCTAATATTAGTGCTGTACTAATGAGCTGTGAGGAGTTCAGACATTTCAAAAAACAGCATATCCGTATGTCTTATACTGCCCTCAGGTGGCCAAGGCACATACATCGGAATGAACGGCATTGTAGGAGAAAGTGTGACAAAAACTGTTTCAGTCTTTTTAATTATGTCATTACTATGTTTTTATAAAGTATAATATTATAGAGTGCCAAAATATTACCCAGAAAAGTGTTTTTTTTTTGTTTTTGTTTTTTTTTGGGAGGCTGGAACAGATTTGAGGTGTTTTCATTCGTTCATCTCGTAATAATTATGTGTAATAATTATGTGTGTATTCAGGCAGTGACGCCGCTGAGGCAGCAGCAGCTCCCGAGCGTCAGGATGTCGCCCCTCCAGCTGAAGATCCGGCAGCGGGACCACCCTCTGGACGCAGGAATCCGCCAGGAGGAAAGTCCAGCCTCATTCTGGGTTGAATCGTGGCCAAACTAACCCCACCGCCCTCCTCCTTTCCCCCACGCATCTCAAACTGGGATGGTACCTTGAACGTCCCCTCTGATGTCTCCCTAGTGCCGGTCCTCCTCCACATCTCAAGTGCATTGTTTTGATACCTCCTTGTCGGAACCATTTTTGTACTGTTGTTATTTATTTTTTGACAGAAGCACTTTATGTCTTTGCAAGTCAGCCGTTTGGTCCTTATCTTCACCCGCAGAGAAGCCCGCAAGGATCCCCGTCCCCGCCATCAACGTACGGTAATTCACCCCTCATTTCTTTCCAATGTCACGGCACAAACTGCAGGCGACGATGCGAACATCAACAGAAAGCTGTCACTTTTGAATTTTGATTTCAACCACCTTGCATGCACCTTTTGGTCCTGAATCACAAGTGATGAGAAACTTACTGTGAAAACTTTAAAAAAAACAATATTTTTACCTTTTTCTGTGGTGGAAACATGTTGTTTGTTATTGTGACTGCATGGACATTTGAACCTTTCTACTGGTTATGGTATTTAAAAATAATAATAATCCACACAGGAAGAACATCAATGATCGCCGGTATTCCGAATCCTGCCTTTTTGAATTGTAGTGGCTAACCATTTGATGTTTTACCGCTCATGTTCACTCTGAAGCTAAGTGTGCCTCCTTTTTGCGTTTCAAACTCTGTCAAGGCTGGATTGTCTGGACACGTGTAAAGCAGCGACACGCTGTCCTTTACATTGCAAGCCAGCAGAATGTGGTTGGGCCTGATGTTAAACAACCTGTCCTGCATTTGACAAGTGACCTTATGCCACAGCTCAGCCTTTGTTTCTTCTCTAGATGTTTATGTTCATTGTGTCACTGCTTCTATGGGCAAAATAGACATCCAACTGTCATTACAACTACTACCTGTGGCATCGTGTACTGTTTTTTTGTTATGTTTGTTTTTTTATTTTTTTTTCGTCCTCATGCTGGATGTTAAGTCGCTTGCAGACGTATGAATTGAAGAAATGGCACAAGTGGAAAATCAACATTAAAAATCAATTTAGACCATGACTGCTTGTCTTCATTTACTTGCAGGAACGGCACATGAATTTGCTTTAAAAAAAATAAAATAAAAAGTGACTTTATTCTCAACATTACAACTGTATTCTCGTAAAAATGTGATTTCTTGTAATCTTGTGACTATTTGCTCAAACTAATTTCAAATGCACTGCAGCCTGTGAGGTAAAAGGAAACGTCGTTGGAAAAATAAACACCTGCACCTGAAAAAACTAACGAGCAGACTATTTTGGGATTTAAAGGTGTTGGTCAATTAATGATTTACTCTGGTTCTCGCGTCGTTACCGGCCCGCATTGTTTTTTTGGGTTTCACCCTCCCGCCCACGCGTTGCGCGGCGAGTGTGCTTGCTCATACCGAAAGTGAAAATAAATAAGTAAGCAAGCAAAAACCAAACGAGGGAGAGAGGCGGGCGGTGAATTTCTGATAGTCATTCGGCCAATGATACCCCCGGAGACGACCACGAAGTCTGTGGAAGTTGGAGCCGCTGTTTGAGAGGACAGGACAGGAGAGTGCCGTCGTCCGCCACACACTGCCTGCCTGGAGCGTCCATCTTGACAACAACCCACCGACGATATGGTTTAAGTGAGTCAACATGTTCACTTTCAATGTGGGTTTGACCATTTATGTTCGCTTGGCTTTAAAGATCATGTTCACTTAATGAGTGTGCAGTTCGACCATTCACGGGGGGGAACAACCCACAATGTAGTTAAATTGATGTACAGTAGCGATCGTCTATGTGTAAGGGGGGCGGGTTGACCTCTCACTCTGCGCTCAATTCCAGCAATTTCTTTTTTTCTGTAAATGTGTAACCCTCGTCATCCCATTAAAGTCATCATAAAGATGAATTGTGATGATTAAACCAGAGGGGGTCAAACCTTCTGGGACCCTCTCATAATCCAATGCCAAACATTATAGCGTATCCACCATGTGAATTTCAGTATTAATCTTTGACCTGTTTAATAGAAAGTAACTTTTTCAGTGAGTTCAATGCAATATTTGTTCATCATGGGTGACATGGCGAAAGAGTGGTTAGCACATCCGCCTCACAGTTCCGAGGTTGTGGGTTCGAATCCGGGCTCCGACTTTTCTGTGTAGACAGTGGCGTGCAAAAGGGGGGGGGTCGGACGGCACGGTGGCCCCCGGTCAACTATAGAAAATTGCCGAATGGATTAATCCATTGTCACTCGCTGGCGTGCACTGTTTCCACTCACAACATGGCTGCGAACAGACAGGAGCTCTTTTATACAAGCAAAGGCAATGTGGTCACTATATTTAGCAACATTCCTGACTATTGTTTAAAAAAAAAAAAAAAGTGACAAGCGACTTTAGTTCCTGCTAAGAAACATACAATACGAATGGAATCATTTTCACATTGTTTTCCATATGACATGAAAGGAGCCCTGAAGGCGATCGCAGAGCCAATTACGCTGAACATTTCCAAAGATGCTGCAAAAGCAGTGATTTATCCTCATTTGGAAAACGTTTGACCCGAGGTATGTGCTGTCCAAGCTGCAATTATTTTGCTGCTTTTGCCTGTTGTTGGAACCGCACATGAGAAAACAGCGTGAGAGGTGACTATGAAAGTTTTTTTTCCCCCGTCTGTATGTGCCCTGTGATTGGCTGCCTTTACTTACTTCTTGCAGTCATTGTTTTCTCTTCTCCAGGCCCACCCGTACTGTTCTTTAGTGTAATGTATCTTTCAATCACTGGGGCTTTATTCTACAACCATTATGAGTTTATTCTAAAAAAAAAAAAAAAAAAAATACGTTCTTTTTGTGTTTTTCCCTGTTATGTAGTTTTTCCTGATAATGTGGCACCTTTTTTCTTTTTTTTTTTTTTTTTTTTTTATCTCATGGAGGTCTTCGGTTTATGAAGTTCTGTTCCTATGGTGGTGACACAACCCACATTTGTCTGAACGTACCGTAGTCTCTCACGAACCTACGCAAACGCAGTAGTAACGTCATAATATACAGTAAATATTTGTATGAAAAAAAACTTAAAAGTTGTGCTGCGTGACTGCATATTCAGCGTTCATTGCGTGCCGTTCATAACCTTGAAACCTCCTACGTCGAGCGAGACTAGTCAACTGAGGATCCCCTGTGTTCGTTTTTTTTTCTTTTCCTCATAACGTCGACTTTCCCCCCTTTGTAGTAATACCGTATTCTTCATCAAACACGACTTTCATGCAACACTACGACTTTTGGCAATACTACACATTCTTTTCACATAACACCACGCCCCGTTTTGTCACACTAATAATGCCAACACGGCGGTTTTATTCTCAAGGGAAAAAAAAAACCCCAAAAAACAAATGCGATCCGGACTTGTTGTCACCTGTTTAGTGAAGTGAATCATGAAAAATTAACTGCTGATAACCAGTTTTGCTTGTGCAGTAAATCACACGTTGACCAACCGTATTTTTATAGTGTGTGTATACGGTAACCCCCTTGAGGGTTCGTTGTTGTTTGACATGCCACTGGTTACTTGCCAGCAGTTTTTTTATTTCATTTTTTTTACAGTTTGTTTAGTTCTACTTGTACTTAATCCCATGAAAGAATGTGGGAATGCTTATGTTCCCACGTTGAGCCCCGACGGGCCTCACAGCTGCGCTCCTTTGACACCACTACTCCTACTTTGCTTTTACAGTGTGGGGAAAAAAACAACACAAAAAAACAGACCGCATCGGTCAGAACGAGACACGCTAACCGACAACAAAAATGGCCGCTTAGTGTCATAATGTCAGAGTGAAATCCAACCTTTATTAACTGCACAGTAGTGTAATAAAATGGATAATCACAAGTAGATTTTGATAGTTTGTCGCTTTCGTAGGCATATTGTGAATGTACAAGTGTGCGGCCCATTTCCTGTTCAGTGGTTATTATCGCGCTTTTGCTTTTCGCTTTCACTGGTCCCATCTGTGGCTGCATCACAAAAAAATAATAATTAAGTTGTAATTCAGGAGAAATAAAAATCTTAAGCGTGCCCCTACTACTCCCAAGCGGCTGTCATTAAAAAGTGCCTATTGTCATTTTGAAACTGGAACAGCAAACATTGCAAACAAACCAATTGTCACGTAGATGTCATAAATACATACGTTTATCATTTTTGGAACAGTCCAAGGGGCAAATGTGAGGGCTGGTTAACAAGCTGGTCCACAGTCCAGGACTTTCACTCTCTGCATGAGCAAATATAATTTGCGTGCTTCAGAAAAGAAAAGTGAAAACAGTTAGCTATCAGATTGAGTAAACGCTCACAATAGCTGGAAGGGTGGTCTGTTTCGGATCCCACCAAACTACAAAAGAGCAGGCACAAAGAAAGATAGAAATTGGGGTAAAATAATATACAATATGTACAATGTGGGGTCACAGCACACAATATTATGCTGCAAATAGGCCGGGGTCTATTTGCAGCATAATATTGTTGAAAAACTTCTTTTAACATCACAATTGAATTTGTGAAGTATATTGTTTTTCTTTTCAGTGGGATCTTTGTAGAATTGGTGTTTAGACTGGGAATAATTGCCTCAACTGAGTCAAATTGCTAATTTGGTTTAGTGCACTGTTAAATGATCAACCTGGTCTTTATTTATAGTCCGCACCTGTTCAGATGAGTAACTGAATCAAAACTAAATGGATTCGATGGCGCCCAAGAGGATTTGTGAATTCCGTCCGTTGACATCAATTCACGGATGATGTGGCTGTCTTGAAAAGAAATGACTTCGATTTGCAGGTCAATG
The DNA here is from genome assembly GCF_024500385.1 of Phyllopteryx taeniolatus. Classification (NCBI taxonomy): domain Eukaryota; kingdom Metazoa; phylum Chordata; class Actinopteri; order Syngnathiformes; family Syngnathidae; genus Phyllopteryx; species Phyllopteryx taeniolatus. Next base: position 30,844,384 of record NC_084505.1, on the reverse strand, counting down.
ACGATGTCTTCAGTTGGTATCCGGTTGTGGCTGCTGACGGTGGTCTGCGTCAGCGGGCAAAATGCTCTGAGCGGTGAGTTCTGCTCTTATAAATATGAAAGCATCTGTCATCTCTCGGCTTGGGCATCGTTTGAATTTGAGCAGTTCCTCATTTCGATTCCCGCTCCAAACGATTCTCGATTCCTTTTAGGGGGCTGAGTCAAAAAAGTTTGCATTGTTTAAATAAGTTCAAATTATGAACATCCATTTTCTTAGCAGCCCGCAGCATAGACTAAAATGAATATTTGACTCAGAGTTCTAAAAGTTAAATATAGCATTGTTAAAATAGTTATTTGCGACTGTTTTATCACATCCAATGGTTTATATGTGCAAGTTTTAACTTGACGTCCTGTTTTAAGCTTGTAGCCTTTTATTTTGAAGGGTACGCACCGGAACTCAGCATTTTGGCATGAATGGTGACTTCACACGACACCGGTGAAAACAAAAGTAAAACGAGACGGCATGAAAAAGTAATGAATGGAACCAAATGCTCTGTAAAACGTTGATTCCTTTACCTTCCTACCGATGAGGAACAAGGCCAGTGTTTGTGATACTGTGAGACAACGCTTATGTGAATTTTGTCCCAATTCATTGTGATGTAAAGTTGCTAGTTTGGCTAGTTGGCGATTCTCGATGCCCAACCTTAGTCATCTCATATGAGTCATCGTCAGAGAAGCAATTCACGCAGTTTACCTCACGCTAAGGCTAAAATCATCATTCAAGCCATTAACCCTGTTTTCCCAAGCGCTTCGACTTGATCAAATTACATATTCGGGTTTGTTTTCTAAAGGTGCCGTCGGCTGGGGCTTTTGCCACGCAGACGTACGTGTGACGTCACGGTGAAATGTCCTCTTTTTCCCCACAGTTTTCTTGCAGGTGGTCTGCCAGAATGAGAACGTGGGCCAGTACGGTCGACCATCAGTGGTGGACTGCGTGATCAAGACGTTGCAGGAGGTGAAAGATCTGACCGTGACTACCGTCACTTGGAAGAAAGACGGCGTGCGCCTGCTGTTGTTTCACAATAACAAACTGGAGCCCACCCCGGGCTATTCGTTTGCGGATCCGTCTTGGAACAACAAGTCTTTGAACGTGTCCCTGCGGATCGCCGACACCTCCGTGGCCGACCACGGCAATTACACGTGCCTGGTGATGTCGGACAGCGGCTCGCACAGGAGCTCAGCCAGCCTTCGTGTCACGGGTGAGACTCGTGTTATCCCGCGGGCGACTAATTACTCTACATGCCTAATCTTTCATTTTCATTGGAACTACAATTCAGACTTTTTGTCCTGGGGAAAAATCTAACCTTACTCTTGTAAGATTACAACTTTATTCGCATAGAATGTATGCCTGCTTTCCAGTAACGTATAACTAGGATTTATATGCTATGACTTCTTGTGTCAAATTACAACTTTCTGGTGGTACTACAACTTTATTTTGCAAGATTCTTACATTTTTCTTGGAGCAGTACAACTTCATTCTCATACAACTTTATTCTCCTAAAACTATTGACTTTTTTTCTCAATTGAAACATGTTTTTTTTTTTCTCATATTACAATAAAATTTGCATAAAATTGCCAATTTCTTTGGGGGGAAAAAAACATTTTCGTGCAATATTACAAATTCTTCTCATAAAGTGACTTTGAGTACCAAAAAAGCAGAATACAAAAAAATATATATATTTTTTTATTTTTATTTTTTTTTATATACTGGTAGTAAAACTTTATTCCTGTAAAATTACAACTTTCTGGCAGTACTACAACTTTATAACTTTACACAACTTTATACTCCTAAATATTCTGAATTTATTCTTGTAATGACTTTTTTTGACATAGACTTTTATGTTTTTGTCTAATTGTCTTCAATTAAATGTGCATACAATTGCGTCTTGTAATCGTCACTTTCACTGTCCCTCGCAGCCAAATACAGCAGACCCAGCATCCACGCCACTCCGGCAGACATTACCCCCAACTCGGAAGTCACCCTGACCTGTCGCTCCGACGGCGGCTACCCAAAGGGCCGACTGGGCTGGTTTGTCGGTCCGAACGCGCGGCAGGTCGGAACAACTGGAACCGTGGCCGAGGTGATGAGAAATGGGCTGTTCAACCTGTCCAGCGAGCTGACTTTGTCGGTGGGGCACGTCGCCTCCGAGTACACCTGCGTGGTGTTCAACGCGAGCGACGGCAAAGGCGACGAGGCCGCATTCACGATACCCGACTCGGCCAGGTCTGCAGGTAGGCCAACGCCTCTCGAGTCACACAAATCGCACCATTTACACTGACTAAAAATATGCCACAAAAGCAGTGGCAGGTTGTGCATTTGGTAGCTGGGCCTAAATACACAATTAAATAGAATGTAAAGAATTCAACATTTTGGGCCACATTATTATTATTTTTTGCTTCAATTCAATGGACTCTGTGCTCCTCCTTCTGGTGTGTCTGCCTTGGGCACCTGGGGGCAGTATAACAGACATACGGATATACATCGAGACAGTCACGTTTGCTCAGTAAGCTGCAGTAATATTAGTTGTTCTTCGCAAAGGATAAACAATATACACCTGTGAGTACTGTTATATTATCTGCCTACACGTGTTGCTGTACCGTTTGTGTTCAAATATCCGTTGCTTAAAGCGTCATGAAACCGCCAGATAGATGCTATCCGTTAGCCCATCTCTGGCATTTCCCAGTGGCGGACGGTCCTCTTCGTAAGCGGGCTTTCGCTCAGCACCCCCCACCTAGCACCACTGACAAATGCACTTTGATGGGGAAGAAGTTCTATCAGCAATTATTAATGATCTTCTAATTCCGCGCATTTTCCTTTTTCTTCCTCTTTTTTGGCGCTGGCTTATTCCAAAACAAGGGGCAGCCTTCACAAGGGGTGTTAGGAGAAGAGCGTGACAGGAGAAGAAATGTTGTTAATGTTACTTCGGAGGCAAAACAAGGTTTGTATGGTAGTGAAAGAGAAGTTGGAACTAGTCCTGCCAGAAATGAACCAGCAAACTGGTTACTGGTTCATTGAAAACAAACAAAAAAAGTATCTGTTTTTAGATCTTGCCAACATGACGAGCATCTTGATTTAATCTAATCTGGCAAATTAGTCAGATTTACGAGTTACTGAAGTTTGTAATCTCGCCGATCAGTCTTTCCACGTTCCAGACAGGTGGCTCGTCAGAAACTGAGCGCGTCTATTAGTGGCGATAGATGCCACAGCGGTGGACGGGGCTTGGATATCACAAAATCCTAAACTCGTAAACAACGGCGGTTCCATAAGAGATGAAAGCTACCGTCACAGTTTTATCGGATTGTTGTGACTTGCTGTCTTTGTTATGTTTGCTTTCGCATCTGATGTGCTGTATCACTGCGGCGCATCGCATCTCCACATCAGATTCCTTCTAACCTTTCAATGGAACTCGAATTAAACAAAAGAAAAGAAAATCAGCTGCATGCTGGCTGAGGTGTGATCCTATCACCTATCATGTCACTCAACTAGTTTCACAAGAACAAGGTCATAACCTTAATACGTGATCTTAAATTGCATTAGTGTTTCCCCAATATCGCATTTATTTATTTAGTTATTTTGTGGAACGTACTGTATCTGTTGCAGAAATCCACACTATACTGTATCATCAAAATATGCGCTTTATCCAGTTGTGCATAGCAGAATTTGTGAAATATTGCCAATTTTGGCAAAACTATGACTGATCATCTCATTATTTCCTTTATTTATTTTATTGTTTTATGATTGTGCTTTTCTGACATGTCTTGCCGTGGTTTATACAGTATACTTTCTTTCTGTAATGCGCTCACATGTGGGAAAGGAGAGCCACAGTCGCCGATGCACTTTGCAGCCTTTATCGAACGCCGGGAGAACAGTAAAACACTAACACAATGAGCACACTTACGTAGGAGCTGCTGCCAGCCACAGCTCACACCCAGAAAGTCACACGCAGAATTGCCGAACACACAGAAACTACTACATTACGTCCAGTAATAAAACAATTTTTGTGTGTGCAAATACATTAACAAAGTGTTTAAAAAGTGTGTTCTAATAAGTTTAAATGTGTTTAAAGTGTGTAGCAGGGGTAAAAAAAAATTTAATAATTTTTTTTTTTTCCGGCCCCGCCTGTGTGGAGTTTGCATGTTCTCCCCGTGCCTGCGTGGGTTTTAAGGACCCGGGTTCAATCCCCGGCCCCGCCTATGTGGAGTTTGCATGTTCTCCCCGTGCCTGCGTGGGTTTTCTCCGGGCACTCTGGTTTCCTCCCACATCCCAAAAACATGCATGAATTGGAGACTCTAAATTGCACATAGGCATGACTGTGAGTGTGAATGGTTGTTTGTTCCTATGTGCCCTGCGATTGGCTGGCAACCAGTTCAGGGTGTACCCCGCCTCCTGCCCGATGACAGCTGGGATGGGCTCCAGCACGCCCGCGACCCTAGTGAGGAGAAGCGGCTCAGAAAATGGATGGATGGATGGATGTTTTTCAAGTTATGATGCACTTTACATCTGAGCTGGCGCCACCTACTATATTTTTCCCTGTCAAAAGAGAAATTACTCTCCTGGAACAATGTGTGACCAGTCAAACATCTTCTAGACAGAAAGAGAAAGTACAATTGTTTTGTTTCTGTGTCACAAAGGATTTTTTTCTTTCCAGTAATTGTCTGCCCTACCCAGATGCACCAAACCTTTAAATATGTTTTGTATTTTTTATCTCTCTAGGGCAAGGACAAAATCCAAAAGAGAAAGGCTTGGATTTGGCTACCAAAGTAGTGGCGCCAGTGGTGGTCATCGGGTCGCTGGGTATCGGATTGCTGCTCTATCTGGTGCTAAGCAAGAAGTATCCTGCCCGTAAGTAGGGTTGCGCAATACAGTATATCGTTTGAGCATCGTCATCGCAATGTAGTACATGTGCACAATAGTCACATCGCAGGGTCCTACAATGTTGGTGTACTAATATGCAGTGAATCAACTGTAATATTAATAAGTGACCAACAGAGGGACCTGGTTGGAAACGCTAGTAAGACTTCAATGTTATCAATGTTATGGTAAATTATGACCCTTCAAACTACACACTTGGAGCAGCCCAGAGTGTTGTACACTTCTCTTTATGATAGAGTGAACCCTCGTTTTTCGCAGTTAATGGGGACCGGAACCCCCCCGCGAAAGGTGAAAAACCGCGAAGTAGGATTTGCCACCCCCCTAGGAATTTTCGTGTATGTGTATGTGGGTACCAGAATGTTTAAAATATGTAAACAGTATTTATACCTTACATATTTGAGACAAAGATTACAACAGTACACATATTTACTTAAATCTTGAATTCTAAAACCTTATACAGTAATTACCATTCATCAACATTGCCTTCTGAGAGAGGCGAAGAGGCTTGCGTTGGCGGCGGAGGAGAGGCTCTCACTTGACTCGGAGAGGCTTTAGGTTCACGCGGAGATTCTTCTGCTGGAGGCGCTGATGGTGTCGCTGGGGTTTTACCTTGGAGAAAATAATGCTGATGGGTAGTTGTTGTCTTGTTTTTTTCTTTTGCTGCAAAATTCCCCTGTACATGGACACCACCCCGGCTCTTATTATGCGGCGTTACCGCACGTTTCGCTTCCTTATTGGAGCAGTTTTGCGGATGTTTGCTTCCTCTTTCTTGATGTACCGCACTGTAGTTTCATTCACGCCATAATGGCGTGCCAAAGATGCATAACTTCTGCCCTCTTTGATCATATCTATTGCTTGGGCGCCCCGGGGGAAGCTTTTGCAGGGGCACAGCGCTTAAAAGTTGTCACGAACACAACACTAAGATACAGTATGCAAGACAGTCAACATCGTGGACGAGACTGGCGAGACACAACAAGGGAAGATGCTGGGTGAGGCTGCGATGACGCGCAGCCAATCAGCTCACGGGATAAATCCACTCGTGCTCTCCTTGGTCGCGCCGGGAACCAATCACGCGCCTTGTCTGAGTGCCCCTGGCATGTACAGTACAGTACAGGCATGTACAAAGCCTCTGAGTCAACTCATCTCTTTGTTTGGCATGCCGGGAAACCTTCTCTCTCGTGCATCAACATGAAACAACACGTCTTTCCGCAATATGCCTGGTGACATGCCTGTATTTTTTCAGTTTTATTTTTTGATGACATTTTTATTTATTTATTTGTTTTTGATGAATATTTTGGAAAAACCCGCAAAGCAATGAAGCCGCAAGACTTGAAGCGACGAGGGAACACTGTACTGTAACTATGAATGAGGACACAGGAAACAATTACATGCCTGCATTTACAGTTTTGAACTTCAGAATGTAATGAACGAATGCATGTTGCAACGGATTGGATTGCAGTGTATAGAGATGATAGAAATATATATATATATATCCATCCATCCATTTTCTGAGCCGCTTCTCCTCACTAGGGTCGCGGGCGGGCTGGAGCCTATCCCAGCTGTCATCGGGCAGGAGGAACTGGTTGCCAGCCAATCGCAGGGCACATAGAAACAAACAACCATTCGCACTCACAGTCATGCCTACGGGCAATTTAGAGTCTCCAATTCGTGCATGTTTTTGGGATGTGGGAGGAAACCGGAGTGCCCGGAGAAAACCCACGCAGGCACGGGGAGAACATGCAAACTCCACACAGGCGGGGGCGGGGATTGAACCCGCGTCCTCAGAACTGTGAGGCTGACGCCCTAACCAGTCGCCCACCGTGCCGCCTCTATATCTATCTATCGATCTATCTATAATATTAAAATGTGTAAAATAGATTAATTAAAAACAAATGAATCGTGTTAGGAAAGTGCTGACTATACAGTATAACTGGGGATGAAAATAAATATTTTAACAAAAAAAAATATAAAATCACAATGTCATTTTTTTGTCCAATACTATGCAGCCCTAACTTAGTAACACTGACAATGTCTAAGGAGGAGGTCCGCAGGTTAGCTCATGTTGTAGCCACAGACCGGTTTCCCCATCTCATCCCATGCTAATTCAAACATGCTTCCAACTTTGGCTATGTTGTACTTGATTTGATAATTGTCAGTGGAATCCCCAACTAGCAGCCCACAGTAGTCTCAGATGTATACATGTGGTTAAATGGGGGGTGACCCTCTCCATCTTGCACATTAGGGTTCGGTTTCGGATTATTTTCTGAGTTAGTCCAGTTTGGATTAGCGTTCATCTGTTATAGTACAGCCACCAGGTTACATCCCAGGGTTTGGATTGTGGTATATTCTGGTCTGTTTTTATTGTAGCTCACAGGGTTATTCCAGTTTATCACCCCAGGGTCACTGTCTATTTTGGACTGTTGCAGTTTATACAGTATCTTGATTTTAGGGTTAGGCCACTTTTACTTTAGTTTTGGGTATATTTTTGTCAGTGTGTCTAGTCTAGTATGGATCATAGGGTTAAGTTATATTCAGGATGTCTATTTTGGACTTGTCCTGTTTTTAGGCAATGTAAGGGGTTAAGGTATATTCTGGGTTTGGACACTTTAATTTGGGGTATTTTCAAGTCAGTTTACATTCTGATTATGATTGAACTGTTAAACCTCAGGTTTATTCAGAACGATTTGTATGTAGTATTCTGGGTTATAACATTTAACTTTCTGTGGTTTGATTTGGCGATAATTCTAGCTTAATCCAGTTTACATCCCAACATTTTATTCTCAGTATTCATGATTTTATTTTTGTTTCAGGAAACCGCAAACCGGTTCTTCAACCTGGAACAGACCCAGAGCAAGGTAAACCTGCGCAGATGTGACTCTTTTTAAATGAAACAACAATTTAGCTCATTCTCACATATGTTTTACGTTCTTCAATAAAGGTTATCCACAGGATCATCCTTTGGTGAACCAAGAAAGCCAGGAGACCAAGGCGTGAGGTATTTATTTCACTTAAATGTCTGCTTAGTTACTAGTTTAGTGACAATGATGCTTTTCATGCATTTCTCTCTTTTGTTAGGCGACACTGCATGACCTACCGTCCGGAATCACTAGTCAGCATTTCTTTTTTTCCCTGTCCATCACTGACTGCTGTTTGGACCCAATAAATTGTAAAGTATTATAATGATTGTTCATCTGAGCCGCAACTTTTTAAATCACTGAATGATATCAAGCTACAGTAAATTGAGGCTGGGTGGTTAAAAGAGGACGAGGGTTCTACATAAGAGAGTGTTGTAAATGAATTCTGAGCATTAACACTGAGCAGAACGCTCTCCATTGCTCGCATTTGTTGACGTCATGCCAGTGAAGTGATTAATTACCCGTACGCAAAGAGTAGCAGAACCACTTTGGCTGCAGGGTCAGTTAGAAACCAATGAGAAAACATTGAACCTGACTTGGGAAGTGGAAACATTTACACTCACTGGAATAAATAAATTCCAGGATATGTATGCAGTAAATGTAGCTTCCTTGTTTAATTTGGACTCGTTGAGGAGCAGGCAGGACCTGTGTGTGTGTGTGTGTGTGTGTGTGTGCGTGTGTGTCTACGTGTGCATAATTTGAATTCTCTTTCACTTTCTACATAACTCACCCCAGATGATAAACAGACCAAAAAGAAAGCCTGTTACTCACACTACTAATTCTATCTTGACACTTTATGACAATTTGTGTGCGTGTGTGTATGTGTGTGTGTGTGTGTGTGTGAATCGATGCTCAGCATTTCATGACTATATATGTAGCACCACTTGTAAAGAAATCAAAATGTTTCCAGTCCTGTGTTCCAGACCAGTCTAAAGATTGGGAATTTCCAAGATCCTGGTTTTATTTTCGTTTTCCATTATTAATTCTCCCAGCAAAAGCAAAAGTCATCACATACGCTCACATGGAGAGAAATAGTCCTTATCTTGTTGTATCTTCTTTTTTTTATTTTTTTTTTTATTGTTTTATTTGTATAGTGTACTTTAATCTTTTTTTCCCCACCAGGATGAAAGTTTATTTGTGCATGTTTGTTTGCAATCTATGGAGTTTTAAATTTGATGTTTGATTTTATATGCACATCACAATGCAAAATTTGTAATAACAGAAATGTGTTTTTTTTTTGTGCCTTATTGGAAAAGGTAACACATGCATGGGATGTAAAATGTCATGTATGTAACCCTAACCAGTTTCTTAACGCTCTTGGATTATTTTGTGTATTAAAATGATTTTCCTGCCATACAATGATTATCTTGCTTGTTTTTAACCTGGGACTAGAAAGCCACTGATGGGATTTTGATCCCTCTTTTCAAACAAATTCAGCAAAATTCGAGACTGCCATCTGGTGGCCATAAAAAAAACAACCGTAACAACATTGGAAAAAAATGACAGCGCAAACGAATGAAACAAAACACAGAAATATCAATTAAACAACAACTGCCAATTATTCAATTTAATGATGAACAAGGACTGTAATGTAAACCAATTAAGAGGGTTTAAGAACAGTTGTATGAAAAACTTGTATGCTATCATACACACGACTGATCGTTTTTTTTTTCATTTACTCCGAGAGCATTTTAGTAGTAAGTTGGGTCGAGGGGGAAAAAAATCCGCATCGTGTATGAGAATTTACTAGTAGTGTTTGTGATGTGTGAAAGGTAATCCTGAGGTATACGTCACAATTTGGGGTGACACGTGACGACGTCATCTTTACGTCGATGCGCCGTTCGTAACCTCGTATGTCGGGATAATCGTAAACCGTAAACCGAGGAGCCCCTGGTCAAGAGCGGAAGTTGCGTCTCACGTCTTTTTTTTTGTACAACGGAAGTGGATTGTTGGTTTCATGTCTCATCCTCGGTGGGAGGCAAAAACTTGCCAAGTAGTATGAGGTGTCGTCGAGCCAGCAGGGAGCAGTATTGGGCAGCAAATGGACTTGAAAACGCTTGGAGACGACTTTGAATACCTTTGTGCGTCTCAAGTGTTTCCGAGTGTCGTCGTCGGCACCATCATTGGTAAGAACACGTTTCTTCTTGTCTTGTCCACTCATTACAAATGAGTACAAATTACATCCAGAAATGGTTGGTGTTCCAAAAAGCAGGAGTGAAGTCATTATTTCAACACCAGAATCGTAAACTACAAACTGATATTGCTCCCTTCTTTCTCCTCCCAAGAGCTGATTCAAAATAATATTGACATGTCACATTTAATCTCTCGGTCACACTCATAAATAAATAGTGTTTTGTGTTTTCTCAGCCGGGGATGTTGTATTAAGAATCTCAAAGAAGTCCTATTGAGAAATACTCAATGATAAAACATAATTCATTCTTGTCGTTTTACAGTTTGATCGCCACCAGGAAGTATCTGCTAACTAAACAATGTAGGATTTCAATCAAAGAGCTCTTTTCAAAATCTTAAAATACAACAGTGGCGTCGGTAGGTTTTGATGTTTAGTGGGGCTTAGCATTGGTTGAAACACATGCTACCAAATATTTTGGGGGGGCTTGACAAGTTTTTAGGGGGGGCTATAGCCTCGCCTCATTTTTAGTGGCATATTAAAACTACTGACAGTACTTTTGGGGAGAAGACCAACTCAGGCTAGAAATTTGTATTCAAAGCTGAGATGGAATTTCTGGCTCAAATGGGACCCCCGTTGCTTGTCATCACTAACGGAGACACTTTACCCCCCCACACACAATTTAAAACAGTGCCCAGGCGTCTTAATTAAGGATCGAGAATAATTTTACATTTTACACACCCTATTTCTTGTCATGCTGAAATTAACCTGTTTCAAACTCATTCACTGCCATTGACGGCTTTTGAAGTCAAATATCCATGTTAACTGGGAGGGCTGGTAGGGAATGAGTTTTAAAGGGACAGGCCCCGTCTCATGCAGGTGAGCCAGCTTTCGTCCCACCCCACATAATGCTGGACCAACAGCGAGTACGTTTCGTAACCTTGACGACTGGTGGCCGGAGCGAGCGGTGGCTGGATGAATTTTGCAGATATGCAAGGCCCACAAATATGCACGCATTCTTTTTTTCATACTTGGAGGCAGCACTAAGTCGCTTAATTCCACTTGTCAATTACTGTGTGGACCAGTGTACAATGATGATAAAAAGTCCACACAGCCCTGTTAAAAATATTTTTGTGATATTAAAAAAATAGAAAAGAGATCTTAAGAGTTTTTTTTTTTTTTTTTAAATACAAGCCATCACTTGATTTTTTTTAATTCATTTATTTGTTTGTTTTTTTCCTCTAACTTACAAGCTGGAGATACGAGCACTGTATTGCGGTAATCAACTCAATTCACATTGCAATACCAATTGGCAAACAGTGTACAATTCTTCAAAAAAGAGGCTTCAAGCTGTTTATTGCCAATCCCAGTTGAAGTTTAGTTTACTTTTAACTAAACATAAAACAATCAGTGACACATTGTGTATTTCAAAGAACCAAATAGCTTGGCCTTACAGTCTGCTAGTTTTATACTAAATAGCCACCATTTTGCAATGCTATAACCCTTTAAGAAACACAAACAGTCCAGCAAAATCTGTAAACAGACAGTACAACAGTACTATGTCATATATTCTTTATCCTTTGCAAAGAATGACTAACATTAATGCTGTACTGAAGAGCTGGGAGAAGTTGAGACGTCTCAATAAACAGTATATCTGTCTGTCGCATACCGCCCCCAGGTGACCAAGTCAGGCACACCAGAAAGAGCAGCACAATGGCCATTCAATTGATGCAGTGTGAAAAAAAACTGTTGAATTATTTTAAAATTTTAATATTATGAAGTGCTATTGTTTTCACTGAAATAAAAAAAAAAAAGCCTTTTTTTTGGGGGGGGGGGGTGAAAGGCTGGAGCAGATCATATCTCAAGGCACCACTGTATTTCTATACAAGCGGGTAAACAGTCAAGTTTCCATAAAATGTCATTTAAAAAAAAATCCACTGGCATACTATTAATATCAGGTTACCGAGGCTGTATCACTGTAATGAAAGCCCTCCTCTAAAACCTCCTACGTGTACATCACGGGGGGATTCCCCCCCCCCCCCCACTCCCCATCCCTTTAATAGGCGCGTGCTGTCTTGCATCCCAGCATCCTCACTGCACAGCCAATCAGCAAGCACGCATCCCGCTCTGTGTGTGGCACCGAGTCGCGCTCTAATTAGACCGTCGAGTTTGTGGAAAGTGAACAAGATTCGTTCCTTTGCTTCACGCATGCGAGTGGACAACAATTAGCATGAAGAAAACTCCAAATCCAGGTGAGGACATTTGCAAGTGTTTTATTTAATAGATGAAATGTGTGTGTGTGTGTGTGTGTGTGTGCATAGCAATGTGTTATTTGTGAAGCTTAGTTTATATTTTTTTACCTTATAGATTTATGTCTACAGTAAAGCCTTCTAAAGTTTATTCCAGTGTCTCTCTTTTGGGCTGGTTTTGGAGTGCAGTTGAGCATGAAGGCGCACCCTAGGGTGCACCTCTGGGTCCCCTGGCAATTCAAGTCAGATGTTCATTTCAGATGTCCTTTTTTTACCATGACCTTTTTTCTCTCTGTGGATGCACCAGCCCCCTCTGGGCTCTGCCCCCATTGTGCTCCACAGTGCTCTGCTATTGTTTATTTATTTATTTATATATTTTTTTGAGGAGTGGGGGGGGGGGGGGGGGGGGGGGGGGGGCTGTGTGCAGACACTCATTGTCAGCAGACACTTTTAGGTACACCTGCACAACCTAACATGGCATTTGTGGTAAAAGATTCAAAGTTGTCCTAATCTAATATTATTAAATGGGTCTTATATAATATGACATACAATATTCCATCATAATTATTTTTGGGGGTTATTTATAGTCATATTTGGCTTTGCATGTGACCTTGCCTTTGAAGGTTTGGATATTAAAAAGCTCTAATAATTATCCTGTGTTTTCTTTTCGATTTGTGAGTTCAATAAGCAAATGGAGGTGGTTGACATTTTCAAACAAAACAAGTTGTTTTTGGGGCCATTTAGTCATAATATCAGACCATATTGAGAATAATAATGAATTACACCAGTGTCTTGAGATACACGTGAGTCAACCGAGTGTTTTTTTTTTTTGAGGCAAGAGCGTTTTACAATAAGCAGCAGTTTGGCAAAAGTGAAAACATTTTTCAAAAAGATCAAGCTGTGTAATGCAACTCCCAATTGAAGTTTACTGTCAAACTAGACAGAAAACAATGAAGATTCAGTCTGCTAGTTGAATGCTAATGCTAATTAGCATCTATTGCGGTGCTGTAACCCTTTAAACAATGGATTGAACATAAACGGTGCCGCACCAAAATGTAGACAGACAATATAACAGTAGTCACAGTCATGTTTTATCTTCTGTGTAGAATGACTAACATTAGTGTCGTACAGCTGAGAGAGGAGTTGAGATGTCTCAAATAAGTGTTACTATTAAATTAACCCCACTTGAGTTGTAAGTAGGACGTGCCCCACTGTAATATGATTGACTACTGGATCCAAGCAGAACTGCCTAGAACTTAAGTAGGATCCATAATAATGCATCAATGAACAGTATATCCATCTATCTGTCTTATACCGCCCAAACGCAGGCACACCAGAAGGAGCGGCATTCAATTGATGAAGTGTGACAAAAATGTTTACTTTATTTTTTATTGATGTAATTGTCATCAATTTAATAAAAAAATATTTGTTTTACTTTTATGGTGGAGTTACTTTAAATCAACGGTGTAGATTTTTGCAAACTAGCATTTTTTGGGGGGGCTATTACATTATCAGATGAGGGCATAATGGGAAATGGTTATATAGCTGGAAAGCCCTCATCAAGGGTTTTAATTTGACGTATGAGTCGATATACTCGGTTATAAATTAAATTTTGGACCTAACAAGTGGTGGAGATTGACATTTAATGTTTTATGTTATTGGATCATCATTTGAGGATGTATTGGCAACATAGTTAGAAATCTGGAAAGCCCTCATCCAGGTCTTCAATATGAGGTATGACGATATGGTTTGTTAAAAGCAGATTTATGTATTTATTTTTAACAACAGATTTTAAACCAACGGTAGAAATTTCATGTTTGAGCAAATGAGCAAGTTTTTTTGGGCCAATGCGTCATAAAATGAGGGCATAGTGAAAATAGTTACATATCTGGAAAGCACTCATGAATGGCTTTTATTTGACATATGACTCGATATACTTTTTTGCAAATTCATTTTTGCCCTTGTTGAATGTAAAATTAAAGATAGGTCAAGAATAATCGCCACGAAAATCTACCTACTATACCTGGAGATGCTTTTATCGACATGTTTAGAGTTATTAAGTGGGTTCATTCCATTTTTGCCTGAGCCAAACAATGTAAATAGTGATTTTTAAGTGTTTTAAAGCAGATTTGTGAGCTCCGGTGTACATGTTACAGAACGACCTCTCTTCTGAGTCCCATCTGCGTGTATGTGGTCCCAACATTTGGGACCACAGAGGAAAGAGTCTTGGGAGGGGGGTGAAAAAACAAAACAAAATTAAAAAACAGCGTCACTCCGGATAAAACGGGCACAAGCAGACGCAAAGAGGGCACAATGAAATCCAGGCCCAGAGAATATTGCCCACTCATTCACGCACGTTTGGTGTGCAGTCACATGCAATAAATACACAGCAGCAGTGCGGGGCCTCAAGGAATCTCTTCTTGACCTTTTTAGGGAACATAAAGGTCAGAGAGGTGGTGAGTTTTGGGATGCGTTTTAGGAGACTCATCAGTAGCTGTCGGCTTGAGAAAAGAAGAACCGCAAAGAGTGTTTGAGTTGTCTCGGAGGTTCACTTTGATGGTTTGGATCACGCGCTAGATTGTGGCAAAGAGGAAGCATGAGACCAGAGGCGATGCGCTCGCTGTGAAGTCCTGCCAAGCAGGTTGGACGCTCAACGTCTTGACCGCAAGGCGTCAAATGTTCTCTCAAGAAAGAGCTTCGACAGCACAACTTTTATTGAATTGACTTATCTGATTTATTCAGTCGAATTGTGTTGCATTTAACATGTTTTAAAAATAAGTTTTATTTTGTATAATTCATTACATTTAAATGTAGTTGTTGTTCAATAAAAAAAATTATTGAATTGAGATTATGAGTATGAATTAAATTTGTTTTACTTTTAAAATACTTTGTTTTAAACTTATATTTACGAAGCATGAATTTTTAAAAAACTTTTATGAACTCTATTACATGTTTTATTGTTTTATTAATTGTTATTTCGGTTATTTTTATTTTTGCCAGTTTGCTCTAAAGGCACTGCAGGAGTGCATCAATGTCGTTGACTGGTTTCACGTTTTTAAAGAAGTACATTTTTATTAAAAATATTTGTATTTATTCTTAATATGTTTTTTTAATTCCGTTGTTCTACTATCTACTAAAGTACATTCTATTTTGGATCTGGTTTTTTTCAACTGAATTCACTGTATTGATTTGAAAAGATCTATAGATATTATTTTCTATTGGTTTTCACATTTTATTCTGCTTTTATAAATGCATGAAATAAAACTAACCATATTTAGGTGATAAATCTGTCTTGAATAACCTTTTAATAATTGCTTCGATTCGTTTTTGTGATGACGTGCGACTTTTTTTTTTTGCAGCATCACTTGTTGCTCGGCGGAATTCAAGGAGGGATGTAAACAGACAGGTCAAGTCAAAATGTTATTTCGAAACACAATTTCATACCTTTTTTTTTTCTTTCTCTCTCTTTTTATTTTTTATTTTTTATAAATCAAATCTCAATAAATAGACTGACCTGATCTCCACACTTGCTTTCCTCGAACACCAATCAAACTCTGCTGCGATGTTTTATGGGGAGGAGGTTGGACTTGACGAGCTAAATGGACTCGCGTTCCTCTCCACTTTCAATTCCAGCGACCCTGAATAAAACCGGGAGATTCGCCGGGTGAATGCACTGTTCCCTTTATTTATTTAATTTACTCCACCGTTATAACTTCGTACGCATGAGAGATCACAGTCGACTGCGTTATATCTTCTCATGGCCTGTCCTCATCTTTCAATACACTCCTTTGTTTTGTTGGACGTTTGCCCGCGGGAGCGTGTTATGAGGATTTATTCCATTTTGCAGGGGAGGGTTCTTGATGTTGACCTGCAGGTTCAAGTGAACACTGCAGCAAAAATAATGTGGCGACAGTGGAAAAGATATTTGCATGGAAAATTGACTCAAAGTTAGCTGCACTACTACGTGACGATGACTAAAGATATATATTGTAAAATATAATAAAAAACAAAACAATACAATATGACAATGGCCCAAACATTAGGTACACATGAGCAATCTAAAGACGTCCAGTGCAAGCATTGTATTAAAAATTCAGCTACTTTCACTTGAAAAATTGATGATTCAATCTAGGTGTATTAATTGATAAAAAATACTATAAATACAAAATGATTGTTAATCACATTTGATATATTTTGAAAATAACATTTAATATAGTAATTTATATATGTTTAGGTTTGAATAGAATATCCTTACTAAATATGAGTTTGTGATTATAATGAATTATATTAAGTTACAAAATAGAACTAACTGTAGTTGTGTCAGTTGGGAGGCACTATTGTTAACACACATGTATTCATACGAAATTATAATGAATTATATTTAGCAATTGTCTGCCTGAATTAAAAACAAACATTTGTTTCAAATTGAAAATAATGCTTATATTCTTTAAAATGTGTTTTAATCAAGATCCTTGCTTTACCATTCTATATGAATTAATATTTATGAATAATCATACAAGGTAATTTAAAGGTTAACTCAGTTCATAGACACTAATGCTAACACATACGCACATTAAAGAGTTTTGCTAACCAATACAGCAGTACCAAATCACGTTAACTCAGAGTTGTGTGTCAGGTTCACTTGAAATCCATTATAACACAATAATGACACTCACTTTTTGTTGAAAAAAGACTTTTAATAACCTTAATTGACGCGTAAAACTATTAAAGAGGAAGTTTGCAATGTTAAAACTGCCAGCAACTACCAGAGCAGTACCGGACGCAGAGGAGTCAATACAGCTCTTTATTTCTCTTCCACAATGTCTGCATTCTCTCGAGTGTGACTCACGCATTGGCCGTACGTTGCCACCACACGAGCGTTCTACTCCCTCCGATTTGATTCACCATCTCCAGTCAAGCTGCCAAAGCTAGACGGGTCGTATAATTCTTCTTATCACCTTAACCTCCCGTGCTTGAGCACATCCACCGGGATTAAGCTGCTCTTATCGGTCGGTCTGCTTTTGTCGGCCGCGAGTTCAAAAAGCTCATTGTGTTGCTGCTGTAGATACTTTAGCTCCATCCCTGCAAAAAAAGTTTCATTCATCCCCACTTGATAACTTTTTGCTCAGCTATTATCTCAATCCTCTCCGGCCCGCTGCAGGAAATGACACATCGTATTTGGTCGAGCTCTTATTAAGATAATATGATTCATACTGGGCTATGAACCATCCTTCCACTTTCTTTAGCGCTTCTCCTCATTAGAGTCACGGATGAGCAGGAGTCTATCCCAGCTGAGAGGCGGTGTACAGTCATCCCCCGCTAATCGCGGGGGGATAGACACAGGGCCACAGATAGCGAAAATCTGCGGCTGATTGACGGCCGTTATAATTGCATTGGGGGAAAAAAAAAAATATATATATTTTTAACCTGCAAAATTCTTGAATAAGCGGGGATAAACTGCTAATAAGCATTTTTAGGATTTAGGATCATGACTTCTTGTCCTTTTTCTATGAATTTCTAGATTTGTTTTATTTTTGTTTCTCTTCATCTATTGGTATTTTACTCAAGAGGCTAAAGAAACTGATGTGAGGATTAGACTGTCAGGACATTCCAAAGTGGGGTTAAATGTTCCATTGTGACTCAATGTGTGATTTGATGGTATGACATTGTTATGCCGCGACAACTAGCATTTATTTGCTCCAAAAAAATTAAAATACATACCGAGATACTCCCTTCCCATTAAAGATAAGATGTCAAACATTACAATGAACTAATCGCCTGTCCATTACCAAGTTTTATCTAGATTTGTACCGAAGTGTATTCTAGTTTTTTTATTTTATTTTCTATGACAATCAAATTTGCTTCTGCACAAGGTAACGATTCCCGACTGCTACTTTGAACGCCACACACATGGAGAATCCCTCTCAATCCGTCATAAAACGTCTCGTATATCCTCACAGCTTGAGTGCACACGCATGCAAATGCGAGTATGACATCATGTGCCACCGTGTCTAAAAATAGAGCGGGTGGGCGATGACGTTCCGACGTTTAAAAAAAAAAAAAAAAATAAAAATTGGGCGTGTAATTAACATGAGGATGAAAACAGGCCACGTCACTGCTGCTTAGCGTGACGAGCAGCCAGCCAGTCGTGAAGCACTTTGCTCATTAGACAAAACACCTGATGTTCCACGCAGATGCCATCGAAACGAGGGCGTCCTTGTTCCTCTGCATTTGTGTTTTTGCCCCAATTAACATCAACTTGAATGCGTGCTGTATGAAGTTATGAACATCAAAGTACTTTATCTCACCCTTTCACTTGGTGCGTTTGTCTCGAGCTTCTTCCGAATAAAATGCCTTGGGGGATTGGAAGACTGCACAATTTGTCGGATCTTTTTCATAGACTGCAGTTGTCTGGACAGAAACTTCAGATCAGATAGTGGACTTGCAGTATAGCGTCCCACTGGCAAAAACAGAACAGCGATAGTAACCAAAGACGTCAGCAGCAGCCAAATTTCCTCTAGAGAAGACCAAAGTAGAGGTGATTATGAGCCAAACAAGAAATTTAAAGAATGAGGTGTAGAATGTGAAGCTGTTGAAAAGAAAGAACAAGGCCATGGGTTCATCTCTGTGAATCATAAAATCATGGCCTTCAAGAAAAAACAAAATGGCCAAAGGACTGAAGACAGAAGCAAACAGATATACTGCGGTTCTAAATAATATTAATGGAAATAATGTATTATGATTAATTTTTGGCAAGCTCATTATGCATATACTTTGAAACTGAAAGCTGCCATAAATTTGGGTCGTTTCTCATTGCAGTCAAGTTGATCCACATTTGTAACAACAAGAATGGAAAACCTGGATGTCCAAATGCCAAAGGAACTTGAGAATGAACACCTGAAAGTTCCAATCCAATATGGAAGTTCTGGCATGGAAACGAAGATCGCGGTGGTCCGGGAACAACAGCAACATCGCGAACAAAGGGGAAAAAAAAGATCACTGCCCCGGGCGGAAAGAAGGAATTAGATCAGATGTAGCAGAAGCTGTGACCTTCAAAATGGGAGGAGCAGGAGAAACATCTGTCCAGAAACCTAACACCTAGTGTCGTACTGTGATATTTGAGGATAGTTCCAATACATCATACACATCGGAATAAAAAAAACCTCGTCTTCTTCGTGTTTTCACGTAGTCTCCCTCGGGTATTCAATCGGGTTCCGATGCGGTCACTGCCGAGGTCGAAGCATTTGATTCACTTCCTTGTCACGCTCATCAAACCATCTGTTGTGGACGTGCTCCACATGAGCAGAGATGACTGCAGAGCTTACTGTGCATGTGTGCGCGCCCCCGGGCACATGTGTCGAACTGCAGCGTGTGTGTGTGTTTTTGCATGTGTGTAGCTTGTCGGGGTCCAAGTGGTGGATTTGGACATCAGGGGCTTGGCATGCTGATTATAGAGCTCCGGAGCCACGAGGAGCCACAGGAACTCTCTCTTTCTTCTCTTTCTTTTTCCATCATCATCCCGTGTTCATTTTTGGGCACATTTGCAGAGTTGGAGGTGAAGGCGGTGGGGCCTCGTGCTGATGTGGCAATTTTTGTAGGCGCAAGCTAAACTTTGAGGTTTGGGATTACAAAAGTAAGACTCAAGATTGATGTGTGAACACTGACTTTTTTAATTAAAAGTGGTGAATTGCGATGGCGGCGTCAGCTCTGCGCAATTACAAAAAAATGGTTTTGATCACTGTTTGTTGGTTAGTTTGTTGTTTGATTATGCATAAACTATGCAACCGATTTTCGAGAAACTTTGCGGATGGGTGTCCCATGTGTCGAGCAAGGATCCATTTTTAACGACGATGCTCATGGAGGGGCAGTTTCTGACTTTCTGCTGTTACAGCCCACTTGCATTGGTGGCAAGTGTGGGCAGTGACCAAGCAAATTCATCAGATGGCGTTGCACCAACAGGGCTGGAATGGAACAGGAGGCTTTGCACGATCAAACAAGTCACATGGACATCTTTGGGATTATTCAGCCTTGGCAGAGGTCTGAACTGCTATTAGGTAACAACCAGTTGGCAACCGGTAGAGCACTGACCTAAATCATGACGCTACCACAAGCATCTTGGAATGTGTATCTCTCAAAATCTCATCGATTCATCCGGACTTACCGTGAAGATCGTTGAGAATCAACATTTACTTGGGTGAAGATCTTTTGAAATCAAAAACAGGGGTCTCAAAAGTATCGGGCTAATTGTGGCAAATTTTCTTGGCCCAGGGCAAAACGCTAAACATAAAGTGAAACCAAATATGTCCAACATTCAAAAGATCGGGCTTTTGCCTTCCTGTATTATAGTACTCACGATACGATCGTACGATAACTATTGTACGTCCTTCACTGGTGGTGAGTGAAAGCAGATACTGTGTATTGTGCATGGATATAATTTTTCTTTCCCTACATTGGATTTGTTTTACCAAATGTAATGGAGCAAAAAAATATCAGGGCAGCACGCCGTACAAGTGGTAAACACTTTTGCCTCACAGTCAAAAGTTCTGATTTTGTCTGGTGTTTGTCTGTGTGGTTTTCCGGCGGGTACCCCGGTTACCTCCCACATTCCCAAGTTAGCCTGTTATATTTATTGCGGAATCTAAATTGTCCGCAGGTGTGAATATGAGTACGAATGCTTGCTTGTCTACATGTGCCCGGCGATTCACAGGCGACTAGTATAGGGAATAGACTCTAGCTCACTCGTGGCCCTGAACAGGATTAGCACAAGAAATTGGTTGACTATCCATACATTGACATGGCAGGACATTTTTGTTTGGTTGTGTGCCGTGAGGATTTTTTGGTTGTTGTTGTTGTTTTTTTTTTTTGCTAAAGCGAAGGATGACAGCAATCAGTGATCGTTGTGAACCAACGCAAACTGGGCCTGTGACAATGTCCACAATGGTGTTGGCCTACTTTTCAATAACATACTCAATCTACTCAATCTTATAAGTGAGGTTTTACGCAGTCGTCTGCCAGCTCCGTTTTGCGTCTAATGGTTACCGTATGGCGCCAGAGAAATATGTCAGTTGCAGCACGGCCATGCTGTGATGAACCGACGCTCTGGCTCGACGGTCCAACTGACCTCATGGTGGGATTTCAATTGTCAGCAAAGTGGAAGAGAAGAGCCTATAGTTGTGGCTTAAAAAGATGCCGTTTTTTATCCCCCCCCGACTGGATTTGATTAGATATGCCGCGTGAGTGTGCACTGTGTTTGTATTGTGTGAGAGCGTGTAGCGAATAACAAGTTCATGAGTTGGTTATAATTTTGTATATTTCCCAGCATTGGCTCGTTGGGCTTCGGCGTAGACTGGACACGGTGCCAGCTGCTGACTCAACACAAGCAATGATGTGGCCTTTCTTCACCCTGCTGACTTGAGCCCTGAAATGTCTTTACTTGTTTCTGCGAAAGGCTGCTTGTAATTATCTTGGTTATCCATGTTTCTTCTTCAACATTCACAGTAAAGCTGTTGCGCATCAAGAACATACATGTTTCCTGTCATTATAATATAGAATATCAATGTTCCTTAACTCATTTACTGCCAGGCCTCCCAGTTAACATGGATATTTGACTTCTAAAGCCGTCAATGGCAGTGAATGTTTTTGTGGTCTCTACTTTAAGGCCTGCCGCACACCGAACAACGCGGCCGAAAGCATTTGTGTTTTTGCTCCAATTAACATCAACTTGAATGCATGGTGTATGAAGTTCAATGAACAACGCGGCCGAAACCAACTGAAATGTCGTGCAGTGCGTGGGGTCCAGCAACTAGTTTTCACGATTGGCTGACAGTTGGCCACTGGTTTTGTTGCGAGTCAGTCATTTGAATCGCTGGTGAACCATGTCGCAACATCCCAGATGTAACAGCCAATCAAAAATGCACATGAGCTTTCACGGAAAAAAATAAAATGTTTCCAGGTTTTAAGTTTAAGCGAGACCGGCCACCAAGCCATACCAAAACAGTATATATATTGTGTTTTACAATAATACTTACGTATATTGTTAACTTCTTGTGTACCAATTGCTGGAAACCAAAGTGCAGAGATTCTTTGTCACCAAAATGCACAGGTTTAGTCAGTGAATGGGGTGATCCATCATTGCCAAAACCCTCCCCCCCCCCCATTGTAAAAGTATCTGTCACAGAACTTTAATAAGGCCCACTATGATGGGGCTTGACACATTGCCATACAGTTGCCATTAATTTTGAAGCAAGCAAAATTGTTTCAGAGTGTGACTGAGTTTCTGTGTCCATCCATTTGATGTTTGGCTCTTTGTGCTGTGGTGGGTCTATTATTTATTATTCTTTTTGGCTTTTTTTTTTTTTTTTTTTACTCATGGTGTGGTCTATCCCTGGTTTTGACCCGAAATGTGGAATTGTGCAACTGTCGTCAGTCAGGTGGAAGGTCTGACTGGGAAATAGCGACAGAATCAGACCTCATTATTCTTGGATTACTCAGATGAGGTGCACTTACTTTCTGAATTGCATTTGGGCTTACTTTTGATGGTACGTCATGTTCAATTAGGAAAATGTCTCATCAAAAGCAATTCCAGATTGTGTATAAATCTGCCATAATAGCACCAAAAGGAATTGTGAAGCCAATGAAGAACTTGTTTCCTCATGGGAACACAGTCATGAGCGTACAGGGTCAGTTTCTAAATTTGGCTTTCAGTGGATGAGTGATGTGAAGAGTTTTGTCGTCGTCTGTACATGCCCCAGGTTGGATTTGGAGCAAACGAGGAGGACAGCGCCTCCGTTGCTCGCTCGCTCCCTCCCTCCCTCTCTTTCTTTTGGCAGCACGTGCGTGGCGGTGTATGGCGATGACGCGGAAGAGGGTTGCGGGGGGAGGTGAGCAGGGATCTTGCTCTGGTGAGGTCATCTGACGGTGGCTGGCTGCACTGCATCACGCTGCTCGTGCTCTTTCTTTCCTCATCAGATCCTGTACAAGTTTGGTTCTTAAAGCTGCTCTGTTCTGATCAAACGGTCTGTAGCAGAAATATGCGTTGTCCGTCTACTCCCAACATAGTGGGCTCTATTTTCGTTGACGACGTAACTGCGGTCGAGTGTAAAAACTGACGTTACTTGATTTCCGTGCAAACGCAAGGGTCGCTACGTGTGTTTGCCAATTTGGCTGACCGGTCTGTGCCAAGCTAGGCGTATCAGCGCCAGACTTGTTTCATCAATGGGCATCCAAACCTCTTAATCATTGTAGAAATCAATTCAATGAACACATTATTTCTTTATTTCTTTATTAAGCTATTGGGTGGGGGAACACAAACAATCGTTGGTGGCCATATAGATACATGAGGTCCGTGCACATATTTAAGTCGCCCGTGGTTTTCACCAGCTCATTCTGTATTTAATTAGGGTACCCGCTAACGTACAATGCACGGATCTCTGCGTTCTCTTCCGTATATAGAGACGTCTCCATGTGAGACTGTTGAGCCGCTTTTAAAGGCAATGAGAGGAGCCGCTTTGATTGGACAGGACTGAAGTAGGGTGTGAACACGGCCAGACCAGCGCAGACGTCCCACTTTTAAATGGGCTGATTTAAGACGGTCCACGAAATTACTAATACCGGATCTTATTCGCCTCCTGGCAGAGTTGCGCCATGCGCAGCGCTGGATTTAGATTCTTGAAAATAGAGCTCATTGTGTCAATCTCCAAGAACCAGGAATTAGCTTCCCGGTTAACAAAAGAAATGCCTAACCAATTCATTTTTGGGTGCCTATTAACAATGCTTGGCCGGGATAATCTATAGGCAGTTGCCTCTTGATGCCCCCAAAACCCCGTTTGGATACCCCATCCCTCAGTGGATGCCGGGGCTATTGCACCCGTGACCCTATTGACGATAAGAAAAATGGATGGATGCTTGGCACACAGTCATTTACGATTTTCCACGTCTTGCCCCCTTATGTCCCGAGGATGAAGTACTTTGTCGGCCCCCCACTAACGTCCTTCAAGACTTCCAATGCTCATTCTGCTTGCCCCTCCACCTCATCTTTCACCCTCTTCCCACTCTTCCTTCTTCTTCATTGTGCATCAGTCGCCGGCAGGCATCCCTTAAGTGTGCGCTGGCGCGCTGGTGACTTTTTGTTGTTGTTGTTTTGTTCCACTCTTACATAACTAAATATAGCATGTTGGAGTCACACGTTAGGCTGTAGGTTGTGCTCTGAAGTGACGGCTTACATGAATGTGCGGCCCGGGGCCCACCATCCAGTCTTAGTCAGTGTGTGGTACGCAGCCCATTTTAGGGGGAGGATGTGTGTGTGTGTGTGTGTGTGTGTTTGCATGAGTGAACAAACACACGTGACTGTCTGTGCCTCATGACCATATGCCTCAGTGACTGAAAATATAGGCTACATCTTTAGCGTATGTGCGGGAAAGTGCATTCATGATATATATGTGTGTGTGTGTGTTCATCCATGAGGAATATGTTGTCAAGTCATGTGAGTTGAATGTATATGTGCGTGTCTATTTGTCAGTGGGTGTTCATAACCATTCCATTCTGTGCGTGTGTCTAGTAAGTGCCGCTATCTGGTTGGGATGATGGAGCGTACAAGTGATGAAAGGTATGTGAGAGGGAGTAAGAATTACGTCTTTTACAAGAGTGAGCAACCGCCGTATTTTACTGTCTGTTAAAGGGGTCATTGGGGGGGGGGGGGGGGGGTGCAGATGTTGCAGTGTTAAAACTGTTAGCAAGAATGTAGCTTCACTTTATTGACCACTCCCATGTGTCAAAGCTGTATAACAGTGTAGTTATGATAAATAGTCACAGAGAACGGATATCCAGGTTCAACAAAATAGCAGTGCTAGCAATATTAAGATAGCGTTAGCACTTGTAAACAAGTTGACGTTAGCCACAGCTGCTAAGTTGGTAGCATGACTTATTTGTAATGTTATTAGTTTAGTATTAGTGTTATTAGTTTGAAATTTATTTTTTTCTAATGTCTTTATGCCCAGTTGTTGGCAAACAAGAGATGGGCATTTATTTTATTTTACGGAGGTGAAAATTACACCGTAGTTTGAGCAAAGCTCCTGAAGCCCAAGGTAATAGGTCAGTGCGAGGCCGCAGGTTTGTGCCTGTGAGTGCGTAATAAATGGCTGGAACTTCGTCTGTCATGCCTTCTATCTCTTGATTGGTTGTTTTCCCTCGACCATGGTGATTTCTTGCAAATCAAAGTGGAGGCACAAGCTGGAACAAAATTTTTTTCAGTGATTATTTATCTCATGTACTCTACTGTTAGGGCTTACTGACAGTTTTAACAAATATGACTAAAAGCCCCCTCTGTATTTTCACTCATTTATTCATCTCTCGCGGCATGGTAGGTGACTGGTTAGCACATCTGCCTCACAGTTCTGAGGACCGGGGTTCAAATCCCGGCCCCACCTGTCTGTGTGGATTTTGCATGTTCTCCCCGTGCCTGCGTGGGTTTTCTCCGGTTTTCCTCCCATGTCCCAAAAACATGCGTGGTAGGTTGATTGAGGACTCTAAATTGCCCGTAGGTGTGAATGTGTGCGCAAATGGTTGTTTGTTTATATGTGCCCTGCGATTGGCTGGCGACCAGTTCAGGGTGTACCCCGCCTCCTGCCCAAAGACAGCTGAGATAGGCTCCAGCACGGCCGCGACCCTAGTGAGGAAAAGCGGAACGGAAGATGAATGAATGAATGAATGAATGAATAGTCAGCTCTCCATCACCATGCCCCAAATTAAACGTCTCAGGTTATTTGCACAACCCTTTATGTTGTACATGCAGCGGAGACATCGCCAAAATCAAACCCCACCCACTGTTATGTCACAAGTTGGCAATTCAGAAACGGCTTGCTCACAGACAAATTTTCGCAATTAGGCAGCTCACAAAAAGATTTAGCATACTTACCGTACATTTACAATTTAGAAATGGGTAGGCTCGCCAGAGACCCATCTATTTGTACAGTATTCAAGCATAAATCCTGTCTATCTCTCTCTTTGTTAAAGCTCACCATGATCTCAGCATGGCACAATAAGCTGATTGGCCACACCAGCAACTGTGACAACACACACTTGCTAAAGACAATGTCAACACTCAAGTCGTGTCTCAAACAAACACGCGTGCAGTAACTGAACAGCAGTCTTCTGTTGTAATTGTAGGCACGGACACTCGAACAATGGTAGCTGCAAATGAGAATTGAGCTGCTTTCCCTGCGGTCATCATCTGGGTTTGACAACAAACACACACACGCACACAACACACACACATATGCACACACACACAACATACACAAATACGTATGCACACGCTTAAAAAAATCCCTAATCTGCTTCCTCTGCTCTGCTTCGCATCACTGCTCTGATGTCTGAATGAGCCCCAGGATTTAAGACTAGTGGGGGTGGTCTTGTTTCAATGCGAAATCTCGCTTGATCTTCTCCATTTGTCTTCATACCATTTCAGTTTGTGAGATTCACTCTTAAACACCCACATGTTTGGAGCGGTAATTGTACAGCTCAAACACGTTGGCTTTAATGTTCCCTGAAAGGAGGAAGAAGCAAGAAGCTGCTGTGTCTTTTTCTTCGACAAGTGTGTTTCCCACCGAAAACAGCTTGTGCTTGCGGGTCATGGAGCGAGTCTACGCATGATCTCCGCTTGAATGTTCACTGCAGATATTCTCAGACAACGATGCAAAATTAAGTGGTGCCTTGAGATTCGAGTGACCCAACTTTTTCGGGGTACGAGCCGCCATCGTAAAAACTGGCCACAAATTCGATATTAGTCATGATTAACAGAAACCTTAGCCCTCCGCAGGGCCAACGTTATGTTGGGTCGAAAGGCCGCAAAAGCCAAAGAAAAAGCAAAACACGAGTTATTCACTGGTTACTCACTGAGCTGAGGTACACTGAGCTGTCAAATTTCACAATCAACCATTTCAAAGTTTTGTGCG
The DNA here is from genome assembly GCF_024500385.1 of Phyllopteryx taeniolatus. Taxonomy (NCBI): domain Eukaryota; kingdom Metazoa; phylum Chordata; class Actinopteri; order Syngnathiformes; family Syngnathidae; genus Phyllopteryx; species Phyllopteryx taeniolatus. Next base: position 30,817,230 of record NC_084505.1, on the reverse strand, counting down.
ACTTTAGTGGTGTATTTTTCTACTAATCTCTACTACTGCTAAACTACTGAAAGATTTCAAGATGCTCAGTTAATATTTCCTTTTCGTTGCATACTATTGTCAGTGCGCATTTCCTCTTTTTTTCCTCAATGCGAGGCTACAGAGACCACAAAAGTGATGACATCGCCACTTTTCATCTGCTACGCGCACAGAAAAAAATCACCGAGTGGCGATTTTGCAATAAAGGCAACATCTGCCACATCGGTTCCACCAAAAGGAAATGATAAAAATCCTACTTTTTGTATCAATAAAATTGTCTCATAATACCTGTAGTGCTATTTTACTGTGACTTTTGACTAATTGTGTTCCAGCCAACTTTCCCTGTCCTATTTCTTTGCTATGTGATGCAGCGGAGCCTGAGGGCAGAGTAGCCCGACGTAGCAATTATGTAGCTCTGAGAGCGTTTCCAGTTGCTCTACTGTGATTGGCTCGGAACCAGTCCAGGTTGTACCCTGCCTCTTGGCCAAATTCAGCTGGGTTCTGCTCCAGCTCACCCAGGACCTAACGTAAAATAAATATATATTCGAACGGTCACCGTCAATCTAAAAAAAATACAAATAAAATAAAAAATTAGAAAGCACCATTCGTTACAATGTTTTCGGTAACATTTGATCATTCTTAACTGTTGTGCAGGTATAAAGACAATTTAACCACTGCATAACACAACAAATTACAACTAAAATAAAGTAGAACTGTTCACCTTTTGAAGACGCCTGACAGACTGGAGGGGGAACAGGGAGATGTGTACAGATTAATAAATCACCTATTGGCATTTTATAGCATTGTGGTAATCAATTAATTGTGTTTGCTCTAATTGTATTGAGCAGCCAGATTCGTTCCTATGTCACAGTAAATTCTATTTCTGGTTTTGATTGTGGATTCTGGCTTGATTTTTCACAATTTTGAAGCCTCCTTTTATACACTTGGTGATTTATTTACTTTTTTTGTAATCATTCAAATGTGGCAGGATTGTTAACAACACTCTTCCTTGCGACGTGTCAAATTTAGAAGACATTTTCACTTTACATGGACTTTAATTGTAATTCTAAAAGTTAATTCTGGTGTGTCATCTACACTGTAGTTGGTTGTCTTTTTGGGCCTTTCTGGGAATTTCGGTGGTTCCAATGTACTATACAAGGGGTGTCAAACTCATTTTTGTCACGGACCTCATAGTAGTTGTTATGAATTCCCTCAGAGGGCCATTATGACGGTAGGTTAATTGACAAATCTAAATTGCCCGTAGGTGTGAATGTGAGTGCGGATGGTTGTTTGTTTGTATGCGCCCTGCGATTGGCTGGCAACCAGTGTACCCGCCTCCTGCCCGATGATAGCCCGGGATAGGCTCCAGCATGCCCGCGACCTTAGTGAGGATAAGCGGCTCAGAAAATGGGTGGATGGATGGGCCATTATGACTGTGAACCCATGTAATTGAATGCTCATCTCATATAATTACATACAGTATACACAACAAATTGATGACTAACCAGTTTTGAAATCAGAAGCCTCTAATTGGTTTCTTGCAATATCTCAACGTTATTACACTAGAACACAATTAGCAATTTTGTTTTGCTTTGCCGGACCACAAAAAATGATGCGGCGGGCCGGATCTTGCCATCGGGCCACCAGTTTGACACACCGCTGCTATACTGTATTATACTTTGATACTGTACACTGCAGTCGTCCATAACCATCCATCCACTGCTGCCGGTCAGCAACCACATTGACATCTTGACATGATTCTGCATCTATAAGGATAATCAAGCCCAGGTTGAATATTCCGGAAGGTGAACAGGAAGCCATTTTGGTGTTGAGTATAGAAAAAGAAAAAGAAAGCAACAACAACAAAAAGGACTCCATATGAGTCGCACATGGCCCGCCGACGTCAGTTGTTACCCTGACAGACTGAAGACATTAAAAGTTGGAGGAAGTCAAAGCAAAGGAGGGAGGAGAGAGGGGAGGGTGGAACGTGGGGTTGGGGGGCAGACCGGGTGACGGGGCATGAAGAGGGGAAGTTGTTCATGAAAAAGAGAAGAGGGAAGGAGGGAGAGTTGAAAACCAAAAGTGGCTCTTCGAGGTGGAATTATGGAGAGAGCCAGAATAGCCAGTAAGTGCAGTTCATTTCTTAACTATCCGCATGAGAGGAGTGAGTCTGTTCGTCGTCCTGATTGCTTTTGATTGGTCCGATCACTTTATTGCTGATGTTTCCTTTCCCCTCTGAGATCCCAAGAAGCGCATGCACACGATCCCCGAATAACTAGCACATGTAGAGCGGCGCTGAGTAACGCGCCTGTGATGGCCTGTCACCAGCTAACTTTTCATCTCCTTGCGCAGAGTGGCGGCGGCTGTGCTTGTCAATATATGAACGGTGCGACGGCTCCACGCCTCCATAGGAGATTGGATTCATTGTGACCGACGCAGATGGTTTATTTTAAGATGCGAAGGAGGCTGGAGTGGAGCGAGCGTATGTCAGCTGATTTTGACAGGATGATGCACGTCCTGGATCTTGGGATGTTTTGCTTGTGCCATCAAAACCGGAACTCTGTATTGATTTAAAAGCTTGTTCGTTGAGGGTCAATGGAAGAGCGGCCTAGTCTGCGTTGAGAGCTAATCTAGATGATTCGCCAGATTAATTCCGGATGTCCCGCTGAGTGACACTGCACAAATTGGCTTTTAATTCAGCTGTGAGTAAAGCAGCTCAAGTCACTGGGCCAGACAACGACACATGTACAGTATCCTGTCTGTCACGTGTGTTCGAAACGTCCACATGGTGTCAGTGTTGTAGTAGCCACCATCGTGATTCATATTTTGCATTATTATTATTATTATTATTTTACATTTCTCTCTCGGGCGTTTCTTCCCATGATATCGTTCTTTCGGGCTAGGCTTCTTCCTGAATTTCAGGCGGTGTGCTGCTCTTTTGCTGCTGCACTGGTTGGACCTGTTGTCATGACAACGCCCCTGCAGTACCAGAAGCGCTTACTTTCTGCAGCACTGGTTGCTTTGTAAAATATTTGTAATATGTTCAATTTGTATTAACTGTAGTTCAACATTATACTCTCAAATTTACTTTGCTGTTTAATAGATGTTAATGTGGCCAATGGGACATCAATACTCACTAACAACATTAAGTACGCTTGCACAATATAATGTTCAGGTTTTACTGACACTGTAGAAGATGTGTTAATCTAACAACATGTATATTATTGTGGTTGTCGTGGGCTAGACTGACAGTGGAGAGGTTTTGGTTTTTTCAAATCTTGGCTCAGGTCTTTCTTTGTGGACTTTGCATGTTCGGACTTGGTTGGCTTTCCTCCAGGTGCAGAGATGACCATAAGGCATCCATTTGTACAAGTGAACATTTGTAATATAGTAAATAATTTCATGTTTTTCAACTACATTTCCCCCCCCAAAAAATTCAAATCGTGTAAAATATCTTGCAGTAGAATACCGTGGGGGCTTGAGATGTGAGTTTTTCTAGATACAAGTTGTTGATCAGGTGATTTTTGCTTTGACTTGCAAGCGCAGTAGGGGGCAGGTGACTCAACTCACTTCACAACAAGCGGCAGTTTGGTAGGTGTAATTAGTAGATATTCTTCACAAAAGAGGCTTCAAGCTGTGTATTGCCACCCTCGCTCTCAAAGAGAATTATTGCATGTTGTGTATTTGAAGCAACCACATAGCCTGTGATACCTGAATGCTAACATACGATGGGAAACACCGAAGGCACTCGGGCTAACAATTAGCATCTAAGTGGCGGTGTTGTTACCCTTTAAGCAATGAATATCTGAACACAAAAGGTGCTGCAAAACATGTAGACTGATAGTAGAAAAACACACACAGGCCTATATTCTTTATCCTCAGTGAAGAACGACTAATATTAGTGCCGTACTGAGAAGCCGAGAGAGGAGCTCAGCCTCCAGTAACCGTATGTCTGTCATATACTGCCCCCAGGTGGACAAGGTGCGCACACCAGAATAAGCAGCACAAAAACAAAATGACAAAAACAGTTTAATTATTTTCAATTTCATTTAATTATGTCACAGTATGTTCTTATAAAGTATAATATTACAGAGTGCTAATTTTCTCATTCAAAATTTTTATCTTTCTTTTTTTTTGGGCTGAAACAGATTAATGGTGTTTCAATTCATTTCAATGACAAAAGGTGATTTGAGTGTTTTGACTTACTTCAATCAATGCCTCCGTCCCCCCCCCATCTGCAGTTGTGTAAATATAGCCTCCCAGCCACTTTTTAAGTAACTCTCACCTGCTATTTTATTCCTTAGGGTGGAAAAATTATCTATATTTGGGGTGTGGAATTTATTTTTTCAGTTGGAAAGAACCTGGGGATTAATTGAGGCATATTGCAGAGGCCACAATTTAAGGATTTAACTTTTTTTTTAATTTTTTCATGCATATTGCACATTGCCTTGAGCTGTACATGACTAAAGTCACTTGTTCCTGAGGCCAAAAGACCCGTCATTAGCCACACTTGATGTCTTCATGGACACACTAACATAAATGGAGGCACCATTCCAGACTTGCAGCCTCCACGTAAGCGTCTCATGAACAGTCGTGATCTCAGTGTGAAGGAAATCAAGGAAGTTCAACATGTTCCATAGAAGAGGTGTAGAGGATATCCTTTAGAGGTGAACGCCTCACACTTGTGCCTTCGCCCTCCCGCTGCCTCATATTCATTTATTTCGCAGCTCATTATTTAAACATTGGGAGTAATGTGGCCGTAAAGCAATGTGCGTGTATGTGTAACAAGTGATGTAAGGAGAGCGCCTTCAACTGACCGCAACGGTGCCGAAGGTGCGAGACCAAAATATCCAGAAAACTCCAAATGCAGCCAATTTGTGAATCATGTCATTATTCCATATCATTTATGTTTAAGTGCATTAAATGTGCTTCATGCACGAAACGTCAGTTCAAATTTGTCCGAGACACTTTGAGTGGAATGAATTTGCACACCCGTGACCCCTCGTGAGGATAAGCGGTTCGGAAAATGGATGAATGGATGGATGGATAATATACATATATATATATAATAATAATACAAGTATATGGTAACATAGAAGTACACTCCTCCTCCATGGTAATTATGTCTATTATAGCTTATCTGCCGTATGCGGAATGTCACGTGAACAAGTGAATGGACTTCTTGTGTATATTGCGATAACTACATGATGCCTACATGAACGAACTTGCTAAAATGTTGTTTTCTTTATGGCTGGTGTCTTCGAACAAATACATTGATATCATCTATTTATTCAAATATGATATATGTAAACAAGAATAAAGCCTAAACATGGGATACTGTCATATATTTTTTTTTAGAATTATTAAAAAACATAATATGTAAATACTATCACATATTAATAAAAAAATGCATTTAACAAAATATTGTTTCCATTTTTCATAATTGTATCCTATTCAAATCTGCTTTGGAATTGTGGGAATTGTTTTAGGTAAAATATTATATGGTGGATATGTTGGAGTCTGTGCATGAATTTGAATGTAATATTGTGATGATTTTTTTTTTAATGCAACTGGAATCCTTTCATCCTGATACAAAAATGTTCAACATCCTGAAAACCTTGAATCGAAATATGTCGTTTCCCTAATTTTAGTACGGAGCTGATGGCCAGAGCAGATCATGTTGTACTTTAAAAATACACATAAAAACATACATATTCTAACACTGGTGTCATTCCGGAGCACAGGCAAAATGATGCGAAGTCATTTTGGTTTGGCAGATTCACCCATCGGAAACTTGAACACAACAGCAGCACACTTGTCTCACACACACACACACAGACACACACGCGCGCGCGCACATCCCCAGATGTTGTTTTGGAACCTTTCCTCGTTCTCGCTCAGCACTGCCTTGCAGCCACTCGTGTGTGTCCATGTTGACGTAAATACGCAAGCCGTGCGATAGTGTGTATTTCTCACACTGTGTTTTTTGGTTTAATTGTGTGCTACAGAAGTTTGCGGTTGCAGCTTTTACAACACGACTCACTTTGAGCCGGCATTGCTGCTGATGGGCCACACACGCCGATGCATCTAAGTACAGTGTGTATTTATAAAATTATATTTATATACATGTGACAATGTTGTCTACTACGTTTTCGCTAGCACGTGCAGTGTGCGGGCCTGAATGCACAAACTATAAATGTGCACTGTATGTGCACGCCAATAAAGAAAAAAGCAAAATGTCAACAATTTGAATGTACAGTGGTTAATTCTCTCCGGATAATCTCAAATACTGCGTGTTTACCCTGCGCCTTTTTCTGTTCCTCGTCCTGTGACACCTCACCAGCGACGGCGTCATAAACGCCCAATGTTTTCCTGTGTCGCCGTTGACCTCTCAAGCGTTGTAGGCCGGACTTGGCGTCTTATTAGCGTCCACTAGAATGGCGCTATTGGCTCAAAAGCGTTCTTGCAGCCTGTTAAAGCACCAGCTGTGACTGCTGTGTGGTTTTGCCCTCGAAACGCTGTTGTGATGTGTAATCAATGGAGATTAGATATCACAGTCTGGGAGTGGACAGGACTGCTTCCTGTACTGCGGGGGCTGTTGAGTTCCTTTGAGAGTTGACTTCCCCTTTATGATCTTACGTGTTAGTTAAATTCATTTGCGCAATCAAGATTTTTTTTTTTTTTTTAAAAAACATTGTTTTGTTTTTTTTTGCCCCTGAATGACATATAAAGCTAGTCAGCATTTTTGATTTTTCAACACTAAGCAGCTAAGGAATAAATGAACCTCAATCTAACATCTCAACAATTTTGCTGATGCTTTACATGCTTATCATTAGGATGATCTGTTATCGCAATGGAAACCAGAACACCTCCTTTAATGGTCTATTGGTGGACCAGCCAGGACACCGCTCATGTTGCGTTAGCGTAGCATCAATGCAAATGTTGTTGTACTAAGTTGAGTGTTGTATTGTATTGTGTTTGGATAATTTTAGCGCACAATAAAATAATCAGTTTGATAACACGGACGGTTAATGTTATGAGCACAGTGGTTCTCAATTTTTATAGCAAGTACCACTTGAAAAAAAATAAAGTACCACCATCATTACCCCACATTTGAAGGTAGTAATGTAGTGGACCTAGGTGTTTATCAGAAATGAGGCGGAGATTTATTTTATTTTTTTTTTAAATTCTTATTTTAAACCATTGTAACATTATACACAGTTGCGTTGTGGCAGGACGAACCGTGGCTACTTCACCATGACAACGCACGTGCTCACAACGCCCTGAGCATCCGACAGTTCCCGGCGGAGAAGAACTTCGCCGTGCTGGAGCAACCTCGCTACTCACCCGGCCTGGCTCTGTGTTATTTATTTATTGATTGATTTATTTCCTCCCTCTTTCCCAAGATCAAGGGGGTGATCACTTCAAAAGGGAAAATGTGCAGTTTGGATTTAAAAAAATAAAAAATAAAAAATCTTTTGTGACACAAGTTGTAGAAATATTTTGATACACTCGCACATTTATTGGCTTGCCTTCTGTAGGTTAGGGTTCTGTTATGTAGGTTACGTGATGATGACTTCCTGATACGAAGAGTTTACATGACCACTGAGACCAATAAAAACATGACACCACACAGGGGCTGCATTGCAAAGACAAAATATATCGTAGCTATAATAGCAAATGCCGAACCCTGAACCCCTAATTTTAACACCGTAACATTTACTCAAATCCTAATCCTAACCCAAACCCTCTTTAGTTTCAGAGTATGTCTGTCGATCATACTTGCATATTTACCTTTGTCCATTTATATTTATGATAGTGGTTTCAAGGGAAATTACACAAACAGCATTAAATGTAGCGAAAAGGAAGTTACTGCTACTTTAAGATACTTATTTTTTTTTAATGACATTTTGTGCATTATGTTTGTGTCATACCAGCTACCTTTTTCCATTGAATCGCCTGAATCAAGAAGAGCAAGTGTAACCACCCGTGTCAACAATGTTTCTTTGAAAATATAATGCTCACTTGTGTGATTATATCAAAGTTGTTGTTTGTGTGTAAGGCTTCTCCTGTGAATTTTTACATTACTTCCATGACTCCAGTTCGCATCCCAAATACATATTGGGAATAGGCTTGTAGATAAGACAAAAGTGTGATAAGGTGCTACTTGCATGCCATGCATCTTCTACCCTAAAGGAGTTATGGCAGTGGTCCAAGATGGCCTGTTGCGATGTGTCCCTCGAGCTCAACATGTCCATTTCTCCTGATATCACGCTCTTCCAGAAGGCGGATTAGGTGCCGGAATACTACTGATTGCCCAGAGGCGGCGTCCTGCTTTCCTAATGTCAACTTTCACCAGGAAGTCAACTCGGGTTTTTCTGCCACACACGAGAACGTGGTGACGGCTGAAGTGAGCGCACTTTAATTAAAAGTGCCAAGCGGCTTGTGGGGGGGCCGCTTTGCCAAAAGTGACACTTAAATGAACTGTACATTACAGTACTTAAAGGACTTCAAGGTCTTGGCTGATTGTAGGTTGTATAAGGCTGAATTTACACCACTGTACAGTACTCGATTCAATGGCCTCGACGGTGTAGTGAGCCAGAAGTCGTGTGTCTTTACAGTAGGTCCAGGCCACGTGGATTCAGTTTCCACTCATCGATTGTGTGAATGTCAGCGTGAACGTTTGTCTCTTATGTGTCTTGTGTTTGACTGGCAACCAGTCCAGGATGTAGTCTGCCTTTTGTCCGAAGTCAGCTGGGAAAGAAAAGCATTGTTGACCTCGGGTAGTGAAGTCATGAGTTAGTTACCCTCCTTCAAATTAAGTGTCATTACTGTATGTTTTTATGAAGTTTGATGTAGAGCGCTTTTTTTTTTTCTTTTTTCTTTTTCTCCATCATCAAAAACACAATGTTACAAGTCTTACGGAACGGATTAATGGCACTTCCATTCATGTCGCATCGAATATGTGCCACTTGAAATGTAAATGTAAATAGAAAAATCGGATATAGACGTTGAATCATAATTGGGCCGCTGCAGTGTAAATGCTTCTTGGACTTCAAAGGCTGTTCTGAGGTCCGAGGAGGAAATCAAACCTGAGACGAGACATGCATACAAACGCACGCACACACACACACACACACACAGGACATGGAGGGAGTAGAGGGGAGTGTGTCTTCTGCTACAGGGAAGGGAAGGAGGAGGAGGCAGGCACGTTCATTCTCCAAAGTTTAAATCTATAGTTTTAATGCACAACTTTCTGGCCAGTCCAGCAAAGTTAAGCAGAGTTGTGCGCGTGTGACACGTGTTGCCACTATTTGGACACTTGTGACCACTATTAGGAAGATGTCGGATTCGGGAGTCAACCCACACTTGGAGGGAATTATTTTGGATTTTGAAGGTTTGTGTTCTTTCATAATTGACATTTATAGGAATAATTTGCACGTGAGTGTGAGGTATATTTGAGATATATTTTTGAAATTTGTCTCAATCCCATCAATGATCGATATAAACACAGCACTGTAGTACCGAAAAGCCTTCAGCTGAATATGATGAAATATATTGTTGTTCCTATGAATGTGCAGAATTGTCTTGAGAAGATCTCTTCATTTTGCATTTAGTTGAACATTACAAATAACATATTTTAATATTTTATTTGTGTTTAACTTAGCTATCTAAGTAATGGACATCAAAAGTTAGATTTGAAAGTTTCCGAGGTATCTTCTGAGCTTTAACCCCTAGCATACCTTCTGGCTTTTTGCTTAGCATGTAGCATTAGCATATTTTGCTTGCATTGTGCTTCTATCGCTTGATTGCATTAGGCAGAACATTTTTCTTAACGACAATCTCATACAGTGGAACCTCTAAAGTTGAGTTGGCCTGAGTTTGTTCAATGTGGAATGTATAACTAAATAAAATGCGCTTCTCAAGTGGCACAAAACATTTGGAGTTCGAGCTGCACATCCTGCATGACGTCAAGAGATGAACTATATTGCGCAAAACCACAATGTGACCAACGAACCCGGACTTCAACCTATTTTGATACATGTGTAACTGTTAAGAATATTTAAATGTTACTTGAAAAAATTGCCAGGGCAGTCAATAAAGGTTTTATGATGACGAATGTCTGACCCTGGAATTCTTTTCCCATGGGAAGGTTGTTTCGAAATCAAGCAGTGTCCCAGAATGGATTGGTAAATAGAAGGTTCCACTGTACTTAAAGAGCTTCATATGGTAAAAGTACGTCGACTCTGTAGAAATCGAAAAGGTTTTACTGTGTATAAACTAAACTAAACTGATAGAGCAAACAGTTTCATCTCGGTCTGTTCCAGGTCATTTCTCCATTTATGCTCCCGTGTCTGGGAAAAACCAAGTGTCGGCTTTCATGTTGGAAGTGAATGCTTTCCAATGCCAGTATTTTTACCTTGGGCCATATAATAACAGTACAGTCGACATTTTGCCCACGAGGCTCCCCCACCCACGTGTCGCCACCAAGCTTCGGGTGTGGTTAGCTTACCTTTAACAAATCACTACTCTTGCTACCGTCAACACTGTGACAGTTTACAACGAGACCCAACACGGTCACGTTTGGCTACTGATGGCCAACTCGGACACGGTCAAGCTTTGACAAAACCATAGCGGATGCCAAGTTGACCAAGTCTACTTTAATAAACACAAAAAAGTTGGTATGTGTGAGTAAGCAAAAGTAAGAGGAAATAAGACAGCACGTAAACAGTAATGTGTCATCTTACCATTAAAGAGAAGAAAGAGCAGCTGTATATAAGGTTTATTTATGTATTCATTTAAAACGACCTGTTCTTTTACAAAAAGTCACAACATTTGTCTCCTTTATTTGTTGAACAGACAAAGTTTCCTTTTGTCATTGTTGTTCTTTTCTTTCTCCCTCTTCTACCTTTTTCCTTTTCCTCCTCCGGCCGTGCTGGCTTCCTCCAGCTGCTCTTCAAGCATCACAGTCACCCGTTCATGCCTTCATCAACAGATGAGCTCACTTTGAGACCTGTGCAGCTTTGTTATTTTGACTAAAAACAAACAATATTGGACTACAAGGGGTGGGGGGGGGAACAAAACAAAACACACATTTCGTCTTGGACAACTAGATTAAATGTTAGCAAATCAATGGAGTAAACTGTTCCGGTTCTCATAAAACTGACCCGTCTTCGTAAATTCTGATCATTTATCAGCCAATGTATGAAAATGAGCACTTTCACTTTCCTTTTAATGACACGTAGTCCTTTATATGGCAAGAAACCAAAATGGACCCTGAACAGCGACACTATTCTACCTGAAGTACTGCACGTCTTTATAATCATTGAACTCAAATGGTCTGACTTCTGTCTCCTTCAAGATGTTTATTGAGCCAACCCTTCACGATGGATTACGTACTTAGACTCTTGTGCTTGCTTCTGTGTTGTGTTTTAAACTCGCATGTATAGAAGAGCCTGGCGTTTCTAACAAGGCTTTACCTGTTCAAGGTTGTTGCCTGTAGCCAGGCCCCATTTAACAGATGGCTGGATTACCTTGTTACCGTGTGTCAAAATTCCACCAGTGAGGATATCGCCCCTCAGTGATTTAAACTTTCCGGTTAAACATCTGCTACTACAACATAAGCACAAACATTGTAGGGACTTGACCCAAGATCTGCACGCAACTTACCACACGTGTCCTCCATCTTCGTGCAGAACATGCCCAGAATTCCTTTCTGGGTGTCAACTGAAATGGACAAATGTTTTCGTGTGGCTTCTCAGCATTCGTTCTCCTCAACATCATCAGTGCGTAGTTTGCGCGGGAATGTGTGTTTGATGGTATAGCGTCAAGGATTCGTCTGACAAAGGGAAATACCTTCGATGGCCTGCCCTTGGCTTGTCAAATACTGTTTGTTTTTGATGGTTTTCACCACATTTGCCCACTCTTTTGGGCATAAACTCACTGTATACAAGTAGTTAGGGAATGATCGTATTCATCGCCTGATATCTCGAGTTACGGTTGGTCCGAAGCAATGTTCACCTCAACTAAAACACTTTCTTTTCCAACTTTTACATTGTTTCTTTCTTGTGATTTTTATCCGGCCAAATAATAATTTGCCTTTTTGAGTGCTTTCCAATACTCCAAAATCATTCTTCCAGGTCAAAATTAGCTCAGTAGTGCCTCCTGGAATTTTTGGCACATTAAATTTCACTTCTGTTAAAATTTGGTAGGCATGTCTTTCACGGTAGGGCGGACCAAAATGTCTAAGAAAAAAACAAACCCCAAAAACATCCATCCATCCCTTTTCTGTCGTGCTTATCCTCATAAGGATCTTGGGTGAGTTGGAGCCAATCCCAGCATTCAAAGTCTATATACTCTCAGGGGCACATATAACTTGCACCAAGGGGGGTGCGAGGGCCCCTTCATTGATGCTTACAGGTGCAATATAACAGTGATTCCACTCTCAGTCGCCAATATTACTGCTGCCAAGAACAAAGAAGGAGGTAGGAGTTATGGAGTGCAAGCTAATGCTGCTGAAAGGTTGCCTTGAATACAAACAAATGGCAACTCCAAAAATGAGGAGAAATACAGTAGAACTGTGACGCAATGAGGCTGCTGAAAGAAGGAAGTAAAAGATGGGAGTCTCTGTGGAAAATCGCAGCTGTTAGTTGCAACTGAACGTGGCACATATACGTAGTACTTTATTGAACCACAACCCACATGGCGCTATTGTTAAGGAAGAAGCGCATTACCCTGGCTGCTGTAGTTATGGATATTGTAATAATACAACGGGAGGAAATAGGTGAGACTGGAGTTGTTTTCGAAGTTGTTGTGTATGGTAGCCCCCATTGACTACACTCATGTATTTGACTCTCCATGCTTTGCTTTTTCGCAACATCTACATATGAAATTATAAATACAGTCGAACAATATAAACGGGTCGGGACGTCCTAAAGAGGACAAGATGACACCGATGATAAAGGAGCGGTCTCCCCTAACACCTGGGGCGTATTACGACAAATAACCGTGAAGTATGGTGAAAGCACAGCTCCCTCCATCTTTGTTTTGGCAGCACCACTAAACCGTAGCATAACTGTCTGTGCCGCGTTATTCGCCCACACGGTAAACTGGTGAGAGGTAGTCCAACGCCGTGTTGTTAATGAGCTTCCTCCGAGAACCGCACCGTTCCATTCCAGCTCATAGTCTGGGAATGTCGTTTCGCTGGGAACAATACTCTTTCATCTGATCTGTCATTCCCACACTTGTGTACTGGATTTGTAATATTCATGCTCGCATGATTGGAAACCTATTTCCATGTTTATCTAGGTGACCGCATCGAAAAACCCTTGGGGGAAACATACTGCCGGATTTGAATGATTGCCTTGGAGATGCTCTTCGTGCTTTTTTCCATTTGCCTATATTCCCAAACATGAAAGCGTGCACAGCTTCCAGTCCACATCTTCTCCTAAATCATGTGCACTTCACTGCACACTCTCTAAATACAAAGTCAAGCACTCAAGTCCTGCGCTTTAGTCTCGAGCCTGAGGCCGTATAATCACAACGTAACCAAGAACACAAATACTCATCGGAACAGGCCACTCAGTTCAGCTGCTTTTCCGTGACAAATCATGTGAAAATACATCCCGATACCGCTCCTATTATCAGCGCAACTCCTAGAGATGAAGTTTAAAAATAATAATAATTAAATAAATTCACAATTTTAGTAAGGCTTTCAAATGATCTTAAATTCTTGCCATTAAAGTGTCTGAAACCTTCCCGCTGCTTGTATAATCTCCAGCCTAATGTTGGCAGACAAACACATACTTTGGCCGGATTTAAAAGTAGCCACAACCTTGGACGGGATTCCTCTTCAACATTGGGAAAATACAAGGAAAGCCAGGGTGAGAAGGACACGGGCGAGGGGAATTAGCACAGTTCTTGAACAAATATCCACTTGAAGGCGTTCAAATCTGTTTTACGGCGCTGGAGTGGATGACAAACTGAGAGAGGTTCATTACGCAAATGAGAGAAAGAAAAGGTTGCTTTTAACGTATTGCTAACACGTAAATGTTTTGTGTAAATATTAACTCTACTCAACTCAAGACTATATTGGTGTATATTTTGATTGAAATAAGACCAAGTACCTACAACCCCCATTCCAATGAAGTTGGGACGTTGTGTTAAACATATAAATAAAAACAGAATACAATGATTTGCAAATCATGTTCGACCTATATTTAATTGAATACACTACAAAGTCAAGATATTTAATGTTCAAACTGATCAACTTTATTTTGTTGAGCAAATAATCATTCACTTAGAATTTTATGGCTGCAACACATTCCACAAAAGCTGGGACAGGTGGCAAAAAAGAATCCCACAGGTGAATGGGCTAATTAGGAACAGGTGGGTGCCATGATTGGGTATATAAGGAGCTTCCCTGAATTGCTCAGTCATTCACAAGCAAAGATGGGGCGAGGTTCACCTCTTTGTGAACAAGTGCGTGAGAAAATAGTCCCAACAGTTTAAGGACAATGTTCCTCCGCACAATTGCAAGGAATTTGGGGATTTCATCATCTACGGTCCATAATATCATCAAAAGGTTCAGAGAATCTGGAGAAATCACTGCATGTAAGCGACAAGGCCGAAAACCAACATTGAATACCCGTGACCTTCGATACCTCAGACGGCACTGCATCAAAAACCGACATCAATGTGTAAAGGATATCACCACATGAGCTCAGGAACACTTCAGAAAACCAATGTCAGTAAATACAGTTTGGCGCTACATCCATAAGTGCAACTTGAAACTCTACTATGCAAAGCAAAAGCCATTTATCAACAACACCCAGAAACGCCGCCGACTTCTCTGGGCCCGAGCTCATCTAAGATGGACTAATGCGAAGTGGAGAAGTGTTCTGTGGTCCGACGAGTCCACATTTCAAATTGTTTTTGGAAATTGTGGCCGTCGTGTCCTCTGGGCCAAAGAGGAAAAGAACCATCCAACCTGTTATGGACGCAAAGTTCAAAAGCCAGCATCTGTGATGCTATGGGGCTGTGTTAGTGCCAATGGCATGGGTAACTTACATATCTGTGAAGGCACCATTAATGCTGAAAGATATATACAGGCTTTGGAGAAACATGTGCTGCCATCCAAGCAACGTCTTTTTCATGGACACCCCTGCTTATTTCAGCAAGACAATGTCAAACCACATTCTGCACGTGTTACAACAGCGTGGCTTCATAGTAAAAGAGTGCGGGTACTGGACTGGCCTGCCTGCAGTCCAGACCTGTCTCCCATTGAAAATGTGTGGCGCATTATCCATCCATCCATTTTCTGAGTCGCTTCTCCTCACTAGGGTCGCGGGCGTGCTGGAGCCTATCCCAGCTGTCATCGGGCAGGAGACCCCGGACTGTTGAACAGCTGAAGCTGTACATCGAGCAAGAATGGGAAAGAATTCCACCTACAAAGCTTCAACAATTAGTGTCCTCAGTTCCCAAACGTTTATTGAATGTTGTTAAAAGAAAAGGTGATGTAACACAGTGGTAAACATGACCAGCTTTTTTGGAACGTGTTGCAGCCATAAAATTCTAAGTTCATTATTATTTGCTAAAAACAATAAAGTTGATCAGTTTGATCATTAAATATCTTGTCTTTGTAGTGTATTCAATTAAATAAAGGTTGAACATGATTTGAAAATTACTGTATTCTGTTTTTATTGATGTTTAACACAACGTTCCAACTTCATTGGAATTGGGGTTGTAATTGACTTGTTTTACATCAGCATTAGTGCTAACATTGCTTGTTCAAAAAAAAAGTCATTGTCATGTAGCATACCAAATAAAGACAGTTACTTCAAGACAATGTATTGTAACAGCAAATGTCACCTTTTATTTACAGTGTGACAGGGCTATAGCCAATATGTTTTCATTCAAATTAAGGTGTGTGTTAGCATGGTGTATGGTTGTGTTAGCAATTAGTACTAGTTTTGATTTCATTTCTAGATCTGTGTACAGGTTTTACAAGCTTTGTACCTTCCTTAATTATTATACTCAGTTGAAGACACAATGTTGTAAAAGCCAAATAGCACCTAAGATTGACCGTATAACAGTGGAATCAATTTGTTTACATTCAGGTGTAGGTGACTGTTAGAATTTAAGTATTAGCGTTTATGCTAATGGTGTGTGTTGGGTAACTGTTGTGTTCATATTGTAAATATGTTGATGATACCGTATTTAATTGAAGACAATATTCTAACAGATTGACACCTAAGATTCCCCGTGTCACAGTAAAATAATTTATTTTTCACTCATATTTAGGAGACTAGTGTGTTAGCATTTTAGCACTAGCGTTGATGCTAAAGGTACTTTTAATTAGTGATGTGCAATGGCCTTACAAACCTTGCTACTGGATCAGTCAGTGTTTATTAGAAAATATCATGTCATAACAGATTGTTTTTGATAGTGTAGCTGTGCCTGCACAAGTACATTACTGTATAAATCTATTTATTCATTTAGTGGGAGTGTCCTTGATTTGTCCTCTTGTTTTTGTCAGAGGGTGAATTGTATCAAACGTCCACCAAGTTCGAATGAGGCGTCTCAAAGCAGTAAATTAGATTAGTGGGTAACGTTGCGCAGAGGGCGTAGCACAAGGCGTAAGTTCCTCTCCATTTTGGGTGTAACATGAGTGAGTCCGTCTCATTTCATAGGACGACACGCACGCACGCACAGAAGCACCATGGGGCACAAACTGATAAAATAATCAACATTTTGGGTGGGAGCTGTTTTTAAGGGAAACGACTTAAGTAGCTTGTGTGTCATTATGTTACCAGCTCATGGGCACTGGCATGGCACATCATTCATTCTCAGCGAGTGCACTCGACCCAAGGGGAGAGTCGCATCATTCCTCACTATCATCATCTTATACAGCGCATCTATTTGCTCCTGTCACAACTAACCTCGAGGAAGGATGCGCGATCGTGTTGCTCATAAATTCTGGGCAAGTGAGCAATTCTTGGCCCATTGTGTGCAAACACAAAATGCCTCAAATGCTCTTGCATAAAACTCCATACTTTATAATGCCTTACACTAGATGTAGCATTGAGGTCGTGACAAAACAACTCTACAATTTTCCTGAAACAAAGTGCTGTGGGTGATGGGAGACATCCCGCCATAGAACTTTGAAAATTGGCCTTGGTATGAACTTTTTAATGAGTTAGTTTTATAACCTCATGTTGTGCTTGTTCCTGATAATACACTATGATTTTATAGACTGCATAAACTAGTGCCATTACATACTAAAGTGGTACCTCAAGGGTCAAGCAAAAGCCACTTTGTGATTCTAATCAAATTTGGATTTGGCTGACTTTCAAGACAAAATCTCTAACAAACAGATGCCATCATAAGACCTGTATACAGGTCATGTTTCAAGTAACATTTTGACATTGTTAAATGTCATAAAATCAGATTGAATTTAATTGAATAAGTAGAGCATCGATAAGTTAAAAACAATATAACGCAAGGCCAAAATGAAATTGACCACTCATGTAATGTAAAACGTTGAAACAAAATGCTACCTTCTGATGACATGCGACAAGCATATGGCAACAAGCCAGCGTGAGAGGAAAACATAGCAATCGATCTCTTTACCGTGACCGTTCGTGTCAAGCAACACAAACAGATGGACTCAAATCCAGAAAAACAGTCGCAGAGATCCAAACTGAAGTCCTCTGTTCACAAAAAGCTTGTCGATATCAGTTGAGAGTCTTCATCTCATCTTCTCCACACGTATTGGTTTTCTCGGGGTACTCTGGCTTCCTACCACGTTCCAAGAACATGCATGTTAGGTTAATTGAAGATGCGAAATTGTCCACAGGTGTGAATGTAGAAGTGAATAGTTTGTCTATATCTGCCCTGCGATTGAACACCCCTCTCAACCAAAGTCAACTGCGATAGGCTCCGATTCGTCTGGGACCTGACGAAGTAAGCGCTACAGAAAACGGATGAATGGATTTCCGTGTGTTTGAATTCTAATGTATCACTTTATATGTGTGAGTTATGCATCTTCTTTGTTTGTCCTTCACCCACAGCTCTGAAGAGGTCCTTCGAGGTAGAGGATGTTGACACTTCAGCTCACTCTTCTCCTGGCTCTCGACGCACAACCAACTCCCCCCACCGCAACGCCATGTCTCCCACCAGCATCTACTACCGCGACCTGGGCACCGCCGCCTCTGTTACCAACAACAACAACCTCAACTACACCCAACCTCGCTCCATCATGGGCGGAGGAGGCTCCAAGACCCCCGAGCCCGTGTCGCGCCGCTCAGAGCTGTCCATCGATATCTGCTCTGCGCCCAGCAAGCAGGTGGACGCCACAAGCCCCGCCTCCGTGCGCTTCGCAACCAACAGCGCCCTGAAACGCCCCGAGGTCCTCGGCCACTCCAGGACTCCAGAAATGAGCCACAAGAGGGAGGTCACGTTTGCCAAGACGGACTCCCCGGGGACGCGCCGCAATGAAGGCAGCAGTAACGCCAACGGGACCGGCCGCACCCCAGAACAAAGTCACACCCGCAAGTTTGAGCCTCCGAGCCCCGGGGACATCCGCAAACCCGAAATCAGTATCACAAGAGCTCCGGTGGAGAACAACGGCCACCACCCGCCAGTGCACCACCCGCACCATCCTAATCCCCATCACAACACTGTCGTCACCACCTTCCGATGCTCCTCACCAAACCACGCTGGACGTAAATCCCCCAACCCTGACCGTAAGTCCTGCGGTGCTTGACCATAATATTTTACCCAAAATGCATTGTTCTTTTCCCATAACAACACATAGATTCTTTAGCCTTTTGGGATGTACGTACATTTAATATAGACTACTCACAAAATGTTAATGATATCCGGCTTTCAGGTGAAATTTCAGCATGAACTGAAAATTCTCTATAGCCTTTAAAGATAAACTCAATTTGACCTTCTCTAAACTTCTGAACACATATCATAACAAGTGTTCAGTGTTTCAGTTAAGTATGCCTGTAAAGGTAGAGCATCTCAGGTTCATTTTGATGAGTAGTGTACAGATGAAGCAACTCCATGCAATTGCAAAAAATGCCGTCTTTCTTGAAGAATACAAAATGTCGCTCAATGCTGTTCTTGGACGTGTTGTTCTGCTCGCTTACTTTTACCACGACGTGCTCTGGTTACAATCACAATTGTGCCAGATAAGACCAAGACTTACGAGAGCCTCTTCAGAGTCACATGGAAGCTGACTGTGGGTGAAAGGCAAATTGAATAATTTTTTCCATCCCTAATAGTCGTGTTTCCACCACTTTGGCTCCCTGCCGTGATTTGTAAATAGTTGGACATCGTAGCGCTGCAACGAAGTGAAGCCTGCCAATAAATTCAACCACCAACACAACGTGGCCAATCAAGGGACTGCGGTGCAGTTTGTCTCGCTGCACCCTTCCACTATTGTACCACACCATTACCACGCAAACGCAAGGTTTTACAGTGGAAAAGCCAAAAAATGCTTTTCAACCTGAAAGAACTCTAAAGTGGCAGCGTGAGGGCTCTGTTGGTGACTTCTTCCAGTGGAACTTTTTCTGTTCAAGACTGTTGGCTGAAGCTGGAAATATTACCAAACCATGAAAATATTGAAGAAAATGATATACCAAGGACTTTTTTTCCCCCAGAAGGTCATAGTCGAGGTCATATTGTATAGTAGAGGTGCTGTTCCATCGCCTTCATCCCGTTATGCAAGTTGATTATAACTGCAAAAAAGTGACAATGAAAAAAGTAGTAGTAGAAATGAATCATGCAGTCGGAAGTTGAGTAGAAGTTGTAGCTTTTCATCATGGGCGATAGGAAAGTTTGAATCCCACTGGATAACAACAGTATCACATTTTCCATGTGGATTCCTTCAGTTTTTTACTTGCATTTTCACTTCTTCTTGCTTCTTTTCCACTCACTCTCTCTCGTCACATCAGCACAATCAGCCTCACATTTCTGACCAGAAAAGCCAGTAACAAAGTACGTTAAATGTGATGCCTGCTTATCCCTCAGCGACACAAGCAAGCAAGTCTTTTTTATTTTTTTATTTTTTTCCTCGCAGGCCTGTCTGACATTTATGGTAATCCATGAACTATTAGGATATGTTATGAAAGCTTAACCTTGGCCATTAGTATTAGTTACACTTGAAAATGCTGTCGTAAGGGGTTGATAAATGCTGGTGTTGTCATCCTACTATTAGCTGCGCTGCCAAGTATTTTATAATAAGCTGTTGCTTTATGTTGAGCATGACGATGGCGGTCGTTTGCCTGCTTATTCCCATTATTCAAGAAGAGGAGTTGTGTAACAAGGATGTGAAAAAGGCCCTACAATAACCAGAATGCAGCAGGCCCGTTGCCTTCCAACGTCGCTTCCAGGCTTTGCCATTGTCATTAGTAACTGTTGCTATTGACATGACAAAATGACACATGTTGTTTATTTGAATATAATATCCTCAGTATAAAGACACATATCTGTTTGAACCATGTCTTGCTTTAATTTTAAAAGCTCTTCTGGTTGGTTTTAGTGGTTTTAGGTTGTTAAAAGATGCCTCGATACCGCTTTCCAAAGTCAGATGCTGACACCGCAAACATCAGTCTGTGCTGTCAGTGATACCATTTGCTTCAGCAAAGCCTTTATTTATCTGGATTCACTTAGCTTAGCCCAGACATTTAAAGAACACCGTCCTCTTACTCTGAAACAGAAGTTTGACTCCCCAAAATGAGGAACTAGATCGCCCACAATATGACTCAACCATGCAACGTTGCTACTTCTTCTTTGGACAAACTTTAAAGGATCTCGAGCAGTGGTTCTTAACCTGGGTTCGATCGAACCCCAGGGGTTCGGTGAGGCAGTCGCTTGGGTTCAACGGAGGACGCGACACACATCGTGCGTGCATGCGTGCATGTATCAGTAAAAGCCTTTTTCATGCCGTTCCAAACGCAACGCTGGACGTTTACCACGGCGGCGCTGCGCCTCAAGCTGAAATGCTTTGTTCTTTTTTAAAACTATCTTTTTTTATCAACTTTTCAACGATACACTTGAGTTGATAGCGTTGCTGTGGCGTCAGAATCATTGTCCACTAGTTTGCTATTGAAAGAAGACAACATGACTGTCATCTATGGGGACTTGCAACCAGACGTACGAACACTCACCCTCCACATGAAAATAAATATTTAAAACAAAACCATGACACACCTCTCATATAAAACGTTAGGGGTTCTTCTCAAAGATTTATTTGTGAGGTCAACTTGCAATCAGTCGTATTACCCATAATAGTAAACATTTTGGCCTGAAGCAGGTCATGAATCCGCCACCTTTTGGTCGCCAGGACAAATCCTGACATCCTTTCACACTTACTTACTTCACCCCCATTTTTTCCCCTCCTGTTGCCTTCAAATACCCCCTACTGTGGGACAAGAAGGGATTACAGAGGAACATCCAAAGTCATATAACCTAAAGATTGTACAATTTGGAGTTCAAGCAAAAGGTTCTTGGTAAAATATACCTCAATAGAGTCAAACATCAGTTACAGTTCAATCTATAGTCATGTGTAAAGTGAAAAAAAAATATCAAAGCATCTAAAAAAAAAAAGAGTGCTTTGCTTTTTCTTTGCCTTTTTTTTGAGAGATAGTCATACCCTCATTAATTCCCACTCTACCTATAAAACAGCACTATGGGACAGTACAGCTGGCATGGGATGAACGGATTGAAGGTTTGGTACCTGTCAACTATCCAACGCATGAATGCAAAAGCGATGCAAGATTTTTCTTACATACTGTTTATCTTTCTTCTATTAGGTTACCTCCTCTTCTGACCATTTAACCGGGCCGAGAGGAAATGACGGAATGTGTCCCTGACACACACACACACACGCACACACACACACACACACGCGCGCTTCCTTCCTTCCGGGTTACGTCAACCTGATTGTTTCCCCGCCCGCGGGAGCACTTCCCCTCGCTCTCTCGGGGGTCATGTGATCCAAGTTAGTCAGCTTCCGACCGCGATCCCGTCGGAGCGTCACAAAAGGAACGCCGCAAAGTGTGTGTCAAAGGTCAACATGAAAAGTTCCAAATGTTCCATCATAGGGATTCACGGGATAGATTTTGACACGCATCTTTGACAATACATGTCGCTTGTCATCAGTCATCCAGTGCGCTTCATGATCACGATGGGAATAATGTCACAAATTGAACAAATGGCTTCGTCTCCTTTAAGACCAAGGCAATCAAGTGTTTTGCCAGATTTTGTGTGTAATTGAAATGAAAGTCTTGTAATTAGTAGATAATGACATATTTCGGGTTGAACTTAAATTTGTAAAAATAACATTGTAAACATGACCCCCTAAAACCATACACACTTTAATATATAAAATTTAAAAAAATACAGTGGAGTACAGTTTTTTTTTAAACACCCCCCCCGCGCCCCCCCCCCCCCCCCCAAGAGAAAATTCTTGAATAGGCGGGAAGAAACCACCAATAAGTGTTTCATAATTAGTACCCTCCGAAAAAAGAAAAATGCCCCCCTAAAAATGTGTAAAAACTACATTTAATCTGGTTTATAAGGACACCTGAAAATATACACATTATCTCGTGCTTCATTTAGTTCCCAAATTGAGGAGTCGTCGTGACGGCAACAAGTGGAGCCATTTGTCTCCTCTTTGCTTTGACCTTTTGAAAGTGAGGAGGTGATTAGTTTCTGCCTGCCCGAAGGTCACGAAAGGGCACCTGTGCGTGGGCACACACACGCACACACACACACACATGCACGAGTGTGCAGAGTGGAGGTCACAGTGGTCTATAATTACTCGACTTGTTCCCATCCAGTGAGCACAACAATAGCTTAGCTTTAGCTTTATTTATCTTTTTTAACTAACCTTTGTGTGCAATACATTTTGATTAAATCATTATTTAAGTACAGTTTTATATTTTCTCAGAAGTTAATGTTAAATCGGTGCATGGCACAGTGGCTAAAAAATAAAATGAATACTTTTTAGAACTAAAACTTCTGTCTCGTTTTTGATAAATACTTGGGCCTACCACGCTGTACTTTATTTTAATATTGGTCTCGATGGTGTTACTTGGTGTAAAAAGTTTGAGAAACTGCCTTTAGAAGAAACCTTTTAGCAGCATTTGTGTGAAAGCTGTTTGTTGAACAACTGCTTTTTGTTTTGATTTTTGAAACACGTCTCCTTGCCGCTGCTCCTCTTGGAGTGTGGCCAAAAAAGCCAAAGAAAAGCGAAATCCACAGCTTAACCCTCCGCTGAGGTTTCATGCGACGTCTTGAAGCGACGTTAGCGACCAAAGTCAGATTTCGAACTGTACGACCCAAGGGACATTCGCCTCCGGAGGTTCCACTGTTGTGGTGGACTTTCTTGCTACGGTCTGCTGGACTGTATTAACCAGTATCATAGTCATCCATTCTTTCTGTCAGAATTATGAGGTAATTAGAAGATCATCGGACATGACGTTAAGTTAACAATTACTTAACGACGGAAGCCACGGCTTTTATAACTCACTATAAGGGAACACTATAGCTAACACGAAAGGACCTATCATGTCTGTTTACCAAACAAACAGAAGCTGTTGTGGAGGTCTGTTGCTTTACAAGTCATCTTTTGAATGGATGAATTAAGATTGAAGGTGATGGATGGTGACATTTTTTGGGCTCGGCTGCCTAATTCAAATAAAATAAACAAACAGTCAGCAAGCAGATAGTTAACATGTGCCTTTCGAGGTCAAACGTGTCCTGCAGATTGTAACAAGTGGAGAGCTGTCATCTGGCAAGTGTGCTTTCCAAACTCGCCACCAGGGGGCGGTGTGACACAGGTGAAACCGGCCAACCGGCATGCATCGCATGCAACTTTCAGTTCATGTGTCATAGAAGTGATTTGCACTCATTTCAGCCTGAAGGCAAACATATACATATTCAATTGTATCCTTATTAGGGATGTTATATGATATATTATGAGAAGACTTTATACGTAAATAAATATATTGCTTAGATAAAGAGAGGCTCACACAAACACACACGCACGCACATATACATTCAGGGTTTAGTCCAGATGAGGCGTTCGGAAGTTGAAGTTTACGTTGAGCATCTGGGGGATGTCAAAGGTTAAAGAAGTTTCCCACCACTGCTGCACGACCTTTGTCCTTTTTAGACATTTAGCCAAATCCCAGAACCGCCATTAAATCCCCAACCTACCAAACACCCCCACGTTCCCCCACAGTCCTACTTTCTTTCGCTTTCTCCCGCCTGCACACATTTAGCATGCACAAAGTCACATTTGTTGTCCTAGCAGCTGAAAATGCCACCATTTTGTCAATCAACAAGCTTGCATTTACTCTCACTTGATACAATCTTTCTTTAGCCATCAGGAAAACGAAAGAAGATAACAAATGGGCATTTCCATGTCATAATGAAATTGGGATGTGCGCAAAGTAGAAAGTTGATAGTTCACGTGTGGTCAGACCCTCTCCGCTAATGATGTTTGGCCCTATAGAGGACATGCCGGAGACACAATAATTGTGTGTGTGTGTGTGTTTTGCGGACAGGCAGGCAGATGGTCAGTTGCACCGCTGTTCGGCCATCTGCTGACTTGTGCCTACATGAAGGGGCAGCAGGGGGATTCATGTGTGCGTGTGCGTGCGTGCGTGTCTCTGTGTCTACATGTGAAGTGAACATATGCTAAAATACCCAAATGAGTTTTGTGTCTCCATTATTCGTGTATTTGCACCAGCTCCATTTAGATCGGAGTGAAACCTCCAAAGTTTGACTCACTCTTTGAAGATGAATAGTGTACATGATTTCAGGGCATAAAAAAAAAAATTCTTTAGTCATTTTCATGCTCGTCATCAGCCGTTTTTGCTTTCGGCCATGACGTATATGTGAATTATATTTATTTAATTGTCCTGTACTGTACAAAGAAGACAGAGCCTTTCCTTTGTTACAATAAGTTCAATTTGTTGGTTATTATTCTCTTCCTCTTTGACATCACTCGTTTGTTGTTGACATCACTCACAAGAACACAGCACATATACAACATCGTGTTCAATGAATATCTCTTCGACAGTTTCATCTCTGTCAACCAAGACTTTCTTTTGTTTGGGACCTTGTTAGATTGCGCAGGTGCACCTAATAGTGTGATCGTGATGACGTCCTCGTCCACTGACTGAGCTGTGATAAATGTTTCCACACACATAAAGAAAAAACCCACACACTCACAAACCCTATAAATAAATCTATATACTGTATTGTGCATTTCACACCACATTTCCGAAGCAGACGTTTAGCCTCGCCAAAGAAGTGAACTACATAGTTGTTGCCAATAAAAAAAAAATAGTAATAATAAATTGTGTGCCCCATAGGAAGTCCTGACTGTAAAGGAATAATAATATAAATCCATAATTCTCATGTTGCCTTTCACTGACAAAATCAATCAATCAAGTCTTAACATTGCATCAGTTGGCTGAAACTCACTTTTCTGCTAGTTTTGTTGCCCGGAGGTCCGAGAGTTACATCACACGGCAGGATGGAGATAACATCGTTCGGGAGGAAAGAAGCCCGGACACGTTACAACCGAGCAGCGTAGTTCAGCGCAGCTCGAAATCTTACAATTGGGAACTGTATGGAATGCATTTCTACGACGCGGCGCATCGGTGAGAAGGTCATAGCGTGGTCGGTTACGATAACAGTGTGACATCCTAGCAACGGAATATAGTGTTGCCTGCCTTTGAATGTAACAACTGCAAAGATGAGAGTAGTAAACATCAATGGCAGACATCCAGAAGCTAAAAGTACACAAGAGTGAGGACTGTTTGTTAACCAATCGCAGCAGTGTGTCCAGCTATCTGTGGGGGACCGTAACATTGCAGTTCGCACCGGAGGGTATCAAAATCTGAATTCTTCGGATTACTTCCATTCAAACTAGATTTGAGCCCGGGTTTAGTGAGTTTAAGCCTGTCCAACAACAAAGAGAAAGGCTCTGTTCCAGTCATAAAAAAGGTTTCACCTTTCCCAAGCGTCCTTCCAACTGGACACAGCACAGATCCCACTGCTGACACGATAAGCCACTGAACTCCGGGTCTACGGGATTGAAAAACTGTACACACTGAACATGACACCGACAAGCGAGGCTCTTCGGCACGGTAGCCAGAACGTGCGCGCGGTTGTAGTCATTGCGCACACTCTGTCAGGTAACCTTCCCTCTTCCAGAAGGGGCCCTCATTTACCACACAGGTGCCCCACTCCGCCTCGCCTATCTGCAGGATCACTCAAGCATGGTCTATATTCCCTTCCAATTGCACATCTGCAACTATATGCCAGGTTATTAGGTTGAAAATCCGACACTGAACTCGACATGGAAGAGCCATACGCTTTGGCAAGGCTCCAAAACCACGTACGCGACCGCAGTGACGGCATGCGCCTTCAAATACCCTTCGCAACCCAACTAAACTGAATTGTACAACTTGTCGAGGAGTTGTTCTGGGTTAGCCAAAGGAATATGATCGGTAAGATCATCTTTGTCTTTGGTTATGGAAGATTTGGAGAATCAGAACTGGGTCACTGGGGATGGGCCTTAAGACATGCAGACTTCCGCTTCTCTGTTGTCCGTCGCAACTAACCCTCCACTAATCCAGGAAGGGGCCACGGATTCCCCAGAAGGCCGATCCCCTGGAGTCGCCATATTTACTCTTCATCAGGGAAGGACTTCACTGCGGAACATCAGAAGTAGCGAGGACACGGTGGCGTATGCGCGGCACTGTCAGTTCAGTCAGCAGCTGCCGTGGCGACATCGGGAGGTATTATCAAATTTGTGACTTTTGTCAAAAGGAAGTGGAGCCGCAATGGGGACAGTGGAGATGGCTTCATCTTGCAGCGAGACACACAACAACCATGAAATAGAAACCCTGTGTGAGTACCTGTTTTTGAGAAAGCGCATGATGTTTTTTTTTTTGGGAGGGGGGGGGGCTGAGGCAAGTATGCTCATGTGGCATAGATACCTACTCTCTCACTTTGTGTCTTGGTATGGCCTTGGCACTCCCTCTCAGTATGCAAGACAGTCCAGCTGGGACAGCGTTGGTGGGTTTCAGTGGACATGAGGAGACACAGAGGGCGTACATTAAAAACAAACAGTCGGGCCACATAGCCTGCCTGCTTTATCCTCTTTGAGGTCAACGTTGCAAAAAAAATTTGAATTTTTCTCTTAGCGCAGCAAAATAAAGTGAGACAGCAGCAGTACTAATGCCTGAGTTGTTGTAACCTTGGGCCACACTTTTGGCCTGTTCAGCTTCCATTGCCACTCGTTGCGAAGGGTCTACCAAAACTAGAAATGCAAGCTCGTAGACCCCCATCGCGTATCCCAACATTCTTTGTTGGCAAGTTCCATTGTGTGGCAGTACTATGCTGTCATGTTAGTTACATAACTGAACTGACATTGCGGAAACACAAGTCAAGGACAAGATGAATCATTCCGAACCGGAAGTTTAACAACCAACACCCACTCTGTTGTGTTTAAATGTCACAGCAAAGGGTAGACATGTCTGCCTCACAGTTCATAAATTCTTGGTTAGAATCTCGGCCTTCCCGTGTGGAGTTTGCATGTTCGCCCCGTGCTTGCGGCCTCATCCCACAGTCAAAAAACATGCATGTTAGTTTGATCGAGTGAGAATGGGTTATTTGTGCTTGGCAGCCATGGAAGAATGCGATGAAGCCTCTTTGGGGTGCTGAGAGATGAAGCATCCTCAGTGCTCACACACACACACGCTGTCTCCATTTGCACCACAGGGGAGCACCGCAGCCTCAGTGAAAAAAAAGACAACAGGAAGTCTCTGACAGACGCGGCTATCTTCCCTGGAGATATGCCCGCCGAGCCAGATGTTCCTACTCTTTCCTCCGTCTCAATGTCTGCTCTTCACCCTTCCAACCTTTTCCCAGAGGTCCCGCCTACGTCTCCTTTTTTTTTTTTTTAAACCTTTGACCTCTGATGCAGGAAGTGTTACCGTGTCGGCCGAGTCACCGAGGTGGCTCGTGTTAATCACCTCCATGTGCTCCGCGCTCCGATTGGTTCTCAGCGAGCGGCCAATGGCGGTGCTCCACCGTGGGGCCCCGTGGCATCAAAACGCACATGAGTCTTTCTGCTCGCCAATACGTCTTCAAGCAAGGAGAGAGCAGATGACTTCATTTTCAAAACATTTGACTCCTGCTTGACATTTGTCGATGGAAAACGGAGATCCATCGCTCCTCGCCATCTGCGAGTGCTTTTTCCCCCCCTCACAAGGTTAACCACCGTCCTCGAATTCAAATTCAATTCGCTTTCCATAAATTAGTTCAGCGCTACGCTTTTTAGGCTCTTACCAGGACTAATAAAATCACTCTGACACGTTTGATCTTTAGTTCCCACAAAGAAATAGTAAGGTCAAACACCACTGGTCATGAGTTTCATACTAATAATTGTTTCCTGAGAGCTTCAATGGAAAATATTCCCCTTGATGAAAGCGAGATGTACTGTGGGAATGTGTCATTTGAATGCCACGACTCAAAGGGTTCAGTCTTGTAGGAAATTCAAATCTTCACTTTCTCGGTCGGCACACGTTACGTCCAGAAGTGTTGTGGACATTGGCAGACAGTTCTTATGGCCTTCCCTCACACCGCCGCCATGGGTTTGAAATGATACAATCAACATCCGATAAAGTGTACACTTTCATGTTTCATTCAAGATATTTCACAAAAATATGGCATTCACCATTTAGGGATTACAGCCAGTTTAAGTACTGTACCTCCATTTTCAGGGTTGTAAAAGTCATTGGACTTTTGATATAAGTGCAAATACAACCTCCCTATTTAATACCATTGCAGTCAATGATGCCACCTTTATTTACTGACTGTTTGCAGGTCTGCCTTGCAGCAAATGGGGTCATTATCCATCTGCCCTGTCATAATATCTACTACGAGTAATGACTGAATGTAAGCAGGGAGTATAGCCTTAATGTTAGCGCCTCACACATGTAAACACAGCAGGAAAGGTGTCCCCTAAAACTATAGACCACTGACGTAGGTGATCCGACGGAATGTGAAAATGCTTTTAAGTGAACACAGGCCTCCGCAAAGATAACATTAATGAAATACCCTTTGCGTTGTGGGCTGCTAGTGTGCTGTGTGGATGCGCACGGAAACCACAGCCGAGTGTGAACAAGATTTACTGCAACACTGACAAGAAGGAAGCATTTGTGCTGAATGTTATGAAAACTGCTCTCAATTGTGTATATGCGCTCATGGGTGGAGGAGTGGGGGGGAGCTTAGCCACAGGAACAAAACAATTCAATATCTAACTTATACTGTAATAATGTGTATTGCATTTTTAAATATGTATCTGCCATACAGTAATGTTCGCATTTAGGGTGTGCAAAACCACACAGGAAGTAGATCTGACCAATGGAGATTTAGGGTTTGGAAACACAACTTCATAAATTGTACTCCTGCTGGTTTTGACTCTGAGGTTGTTTTTTTTTCCCTCTGACTTTTTTTCAGTTTCTACATGTTATTCATGTTCACACACACACACACACGCACACACACACACACACACACACACACACACACACACACACGGCCTGCCCGGGGTGAAGGGACTGGATTAAAAGAGACTTGTCTTCATAATAGGTTTGTTCGATTTTTCTGATGGGATGAAGAAAGTATCTACGATGCAGGAAATGATCCACTTTCATTTAATTGCTCCGAAATTTAGGATTTATTTATGGCAAATAATGTATCTTTGTTCGTGTATCTATGCCAGTGATGTATAGTGACAGGCAGAACACTTAACGTGTTAGTCCACATTTTCCTATTCAGACAACAGAATAATTGTGTTCAACTAACAAGGGCCAAATTTCAGACGAAGTAAATGTGTGAGTAAATTGAGAGGGAGATCCACTTTTTGTGACATTTTTGTTTGGTGCCATGCTGTTAGATTTTTTTCCAGTGGGTAGAAGAAAAAAAAAGCTCAAGTACTGAGTAACTGGTGAGTAACTTCTGATGTATTTTATTAATCCTAGCATGAACATCAACTTGACACAAATTTAAACTGGGAATGTCCAAATGCAGATATTGCCCAACAATCTAACTTTAACTGAAAAAATAATGAATTCAGTCTTTATAAAATAACATTAAAAAAAGGGCAATTCTGCCCAAAGAAATTGTGTTCAATTAACTTTTTGTTTACACTCAGGAAACAGCACAATAGGCTCACCAAAGTAGAGATTACATACGGTTGTTTTTTTTCCCCAGGTTTAAAAAAAAAAAAAAAAAAAAAAGAAATCACTCTGAAAACTTTGCCTCTGTGTGAGGCCGCAGAGACGTTGCGTGGCTCAAACGGTGTCAAACGTCACGAGCAGTTCCACTGGATTGGGGAAGCGGAGTCACGTGACTGCGCCCGAGGCAGAGTTCTACCTGACAAAGCAAAACCGAGAAATTGCACAAGCAATAATACCAAGCGAGCGGAATACAGCTCAATGTGGCGGAGCAAAAGTACCGTTTCTTCTTAACGAAAATATTTCATGAAAAACTATCTTGCATTAAAAGTACTCTGAGAAGTACACTACTGTTCTGGAGTAAATGTAGCGTGTTCCCCGCCACCCCAAATATGTGCCTTGGCTCAATGAAGGTCCTTGTCCGCGCGTTCTTCTTGTGTTGACCTCTCAACAATGGACGGTGCCGTGCACACAGGTTGGAGGTAAAGAGCAGATGAGCGCACAAGTAAAGACAAGTCAAAGGAGAAATCAACTGTTGTCCTGTGTGAACATGCACACACTCTTGCTGTTCTGTCTCGTGATTAATGTAAAGCACACACATCCACAATGTTCCCCATTCACTTTCTCTGAATGAAGGGAGGGAAGCTTTCCCCGCCACCACTTGGGATGGCGGTCACATGACCCCGCATTGGGGGGGCGGGGCTTGAAGCTGCAGCAGTGCAGTGTCACCAGCTGGAGCTTGTGCACGTTGAGGAGTGTGCGAGAGAGGAAGAGCAGGAAAGAGGAGAAGAAGAAGCAGAGGAGGGTTGGGTGAGTCGAAGCCGTTTGTGTGCTTGTTCGTCTTTAAAGCCCGGGGAGCGATTTCTTTGAATGGGAGGGAGGAGGAGAGAAAAGCGGAGTGTAAAGTTGATTGGAGCTTTGAGGTGTTCCAGTGGGCTTGTCAGGTGTCCCCTGTGCTGGTCAAGTTGAGCTTGTGTTTGGCAGGAGATCAGTAAAAAGAAAAGGCTCATGTTTAGCCTTTGCTATCCATCCCATTCTGTGTGTGAGAGAGCTTTTTTGTTGTTTTGTTTTGTTTTTGAGTGGGTCATATCTAGCAGTACTCCCCCACACACTCTCCAGCCCATCTACCCACCCCCCTCCTTAGCCCTACCTCCCATTGTGTCGTGCATATGCATGGGTAATCAACGTGCTTCACTGTGTGTGTGGGGGTGGAGGTTACTTCTTATGGGCTCCACAGTTGTGCTGTAGAACAAAGTTTGAGACCCTAAAGTGATGGAGCCACGTTCAAAAAGTAGTTTTTCTTGCTCTGGATGTTGCTGGCAAAGGTTCAGGAAGAGTTGACTGGTTCAAACTGTGTTGCACAGCAGGAACCCCTCACACTTCGGTTGCTCGGTTCAAACGGAACCACATTAGGTTCCCAGTCGTCTTTAATGCGTCCGTAGTTTGGTGTTGCCGAATTCTAACTTGATTTTTACTCATATGTTCAAGCCACAAGTGAATGGCGTGAGCAAGAAACCCTTTCCAAACTCCCAGTATGCAATTAAGACATCACTTGCTTCAATATTTCTGGTTAGCATCAATTGACTCGTTACGGTGTGTCTCAACGGGCGTCAAAGCCACTACTCGGCCTCTGTTTTCATTGTGCTCACTGTTTGAAACAGTTTTTATGGATTGGGTTAAATGACTATTAGAACTCAGTGTCAAAATACACAGCGAGTAAAGACCAAAATAAACACACATGCTAACATTAGCTTACCCTGCAATGTTATGCTCCACATTCTCCATCTTGCTGCAGCAGTACGTTACTTACTACACTCAGTCTCTACAATACAATTTCAGAATTATTGTATGATTTGAGAATACATGGCTAGAAATGACAAAAATAAACACACACGCTAATGTTAGCTTCTCTTGCTGTTAGCACCTCTGTTGATGCGCATTAGTTCCAGACGCTACAGTATTATACAGTACTTAGTCTCAACTTTGCTGCAGTCGTCCGTTTACTTGCTGCCCTCAGTCTCCTGTCGGATTAAGTTGCTTTCCTTACTATGGATACATAAATATACGAGCATCTCGTTCCGACTTTCAATGCGGCATGGATTTCCCATTTTCATGTTGTGCCATCCAAGTTGCTGTTAATGGAAAGAGAAGGAAGTTCCAAGAAGGCGACAAATTACACTGTTGTATATAATTAACCTTTTGTTGCTGTCGTCTTAGTCAGTTGAGTGCTGATGAAAAATAAAAATCTTCCCTGTATGGGGTCCAGAAAGCCTGCTTTAAAGCGTTACTGTAATTTCTTGTGTATAATGCGCACTTTCCCCCCAAAGAAACTGTCAAAAGTCAATAGAGTGCATTATACATGGGTATAGGGGGAAAATGAAAAAGCTTTCACATTTTATAAATGTATGCCGCCACCTAGAGGTTATGAAAAAGGTGTAGCCTGCACTTTCATTCCAATATGACAGGGAGGACGTATGACTGCATATCCTGTATGTACAGTTGTGCTCATAAATTTACATACCCTGGCAGAATTTGTGAAATATTCCTTTTTTTTTTTAAATATGACTGAGGTTTTGTTTAATGATAA
This sequence comes from Phyllopteryx taeniolatus, assembly GCF_024500385.1. NCBI lineage: Eukaryota > Metazoa > Chordata > Actinopteri > Syngnathiformes > Syngnathidae > Phyllopteryx > Phyllopteryx taeniolatus. Next base: position 30,784,347 of record NC_084505.1, on the reverse strand, counting down.
TGCTTTTCTGAAATGCTTGACAGTTTAATTTGAATCCCATTAAAATAAAATTAAATGTTTCGCCTAGCCCTTCATGTTTTCTTTAAAGAATTGTACCCATCTTACATTTTCTGCCTGGGTAATCAAACATATGAGCACAACTGTGTGTTTTCTCATTTACTAAATAAAAGTAAGGCTGTGAATTTCAAAATAAGAGCAAGTAAATATAAAAGTATTATATGTTCAAATAAAGTGCTTAACTTCAGAATAATTCTTTGAAAAAAATACTTTGTTTTGATCATATGGGTAGAAGCAAAATCACGCATCGTAAAAATGCATTATACATAGCTAGAAGGGTTTTCCAGAATTTTGAGGTCAACTTTGGGGGCGCGCATTATACACAAGAAATTACGGTAGCATATGCTGTACAAAAAAAAAAGTGTCAAGATAGAAACAAAGTGTTCTTCATCTGTTCCTACTCACACTTGGATTGCAGTTGTACAATATTTGGTGGAAATGAGTAATTTGAGATTTTCATCTGGTGTTAACTGCTTTGGCCGGGATACTATATATCGTCTAGTGAAATCCTCTCCACAAGGCCTTAGGCAGTTTTCCCCACACTAAACCTTATGCCCCCCCCCCCTCCCCCCATTCATTATTCAAGGAGCCATAAAAGAAACCGCTTAATCAATGTGGGTGTCCATCCATCCATTTTCTCCAGTGCTTGTCCTCATTATGGGTTTGGGTAACTGGAGCCTCTCCCAGCTGGTTTTGGGAGTGAGGCGGTATGCACCCTGGACAGGTCGCCAGTCAAACGCAGGTCATTGCAAACTACACACTGGAGTCAAGTCGCCCAAGTCGCCAGCCTTGGGACAATCATAGAGCAGGAATTTTGTCTTTCATTTTTTGTTATGGAAATACAAATGATCTGTTCCACTGCTATTATGATCACCATAACACCTGTATGAACTGTATCGGCAATATTTTAAATATTAAAATTAACTGTCCTACAAGTTTCTGAATAAGTTAACTACTAATATTAGCAAAATCTAAACATGATAAAACTTCGCTAGCGTTCTAATGACAAATGATGACTGACTGAGATGCAACGGGTCTTTCCACAGTATGAGAACTTTTAAAGTTCCGATTCGTCTAATGAATGTCAAAACAGGTTGTCCACTAAAAAACGTAAAAATGGCAGCCCTTGCCAGGGCTGGTCCTTCCTTTGCAGTCTGGCCAAAAAGCCGTAGACAAAGCCAACTTCCGTAATCACTTGATGCTCACTAAACTGAGCTATGCTGATTTTTCATGTGATTGTCATACATGAGTGGTTTCAAGTCTAGATTTTTTTGCACCTTTGGATGCATATTTTTGGGGGAAAAATCGCATTGACTTGAGGTTCTACTGTAAATTTCTCGCAGTATTGAAAAATGTTGCTTCCAGATGCTGCAAAATGACAATTTATTGCACATGCAAGTTATGTTGAATTAACATCCGTTTGGAAGCTTGGTCGTGCATAGGTTCCATTATGATGAACAACCTCCTCCTCCAAGCCTTGGCAGCCTCTTTCCTACTTTATACGTGGTGTTTGTATGATTTACTTTGCACTCTAGCTGCATTAAATCTGAGCTATTTGTCGTTTAATAGTTCCACTTCTGGCTGTATCCTTGGACTTCCCTCGCCATGTGTCTCACATATGAACAGTTGTTGTCAGAAAGCCTGAAATCACAGCACCACTCAGACCTCCCTACGATGTTGGCCTTTGCTTTGTCATTCTCTCAGGGGCTATTTACACAGATAAAAAACACAATGTTTAGGGCGTGTTTGTCGATCAATGGTGTTTTGAAGGAAAGCAAACAATTGAGTGGTTCTCAAATGCTGGATTTACACGGCATGGCTATTTATTTATTGAATTTTTTTGTAGGTACGAATGTACAAACACAAACGTCAGTTTTTGTGTAAACTTCAGTATGTGCATCCAAATGTCCATTACTTCGATGTTATTGTGGTGTTTTTTTCCCCCCTATCTCATCATCCTCCATTCTGCATGGACTCCTCTATCGACAGCTGAACTATTGCAGGACAGGTCATTATCCGTGTTGCCTCAGTGAGGAAAGTACGATTTCACCAGCCAGTCACGCCATCTGCTTTGCTCCACTTTACCCCTCAGAGGTGAAAACTCTGTGGGCCAACGTGGTGCTGAAAGATGAAAAGGGCCAAGAGCATTCTTCGGAGCTTCTCTGAAGCGCCCATGTCTGTCTGTTTGCAGCAGCTGTGGCTGTCATCGACAGGCCCCCTTCTTAGCCTTTACCCCCATCACGTGGTGTCTAGAAACGCGTCAGGATTTTTAATCAGCATGTTCTTTGGATTTTATTGGGTTTGACCAGTGGCGGTAATAATTGGTATGTGTGAAGTGTACGATCGCACAGGGCAGCATGGCAGCATCGGTGTGTACCTCGCTTTTACTCCACTAGAATCAGTCAGTAATGTCACAGGATGCAGAGAAACATAGCACTCCTTTAAAAAAGTTTTTACAAGACATTCAGTTCCAGGCGAGCCAATTACTCTCAGATTTAAAAGTAATGCCCTCGAAATTATGCTTGGCCCAAAACCTTTCGGTCCCTTCCTGCAAGAAGTGACTCTGACTGGAAAACGTGAAGCTATTTGGATGGTTCACAACCGCCTCTGCGTCAGCAGTTATTACACTGCTTTTTCCAAAACAAGACATTTTGTTTTGTGAAATACTTTCATCATTCTTTGGCCAAGGTAACGGAAGCATCAATTATTCAAAGTCTTGAGCTGCCTTTCTGTGAAAAATACGCACAGTAATGCTGTAATGGCCATCTGACAAAAGGTCTGCTGTCTTCAGACCGCAAATAACAATCAGCGTTTTCCATGAAAATGCAACAAAGGTCATAGAAAAATGGGCATTTCATCTGCTTGCGCACCTTCATTTTTTACTTGCAATTTAAAAAAAATGCTTTCCTGACAACGCTGAGGAAAATACACCATAAAGGTTTAGAGAGTACTTAATTGTGCATATTTAAATACTAATTAACGCTCATATGCAAATACACGCGCTGTGTCCGAAATCATACACTCACTCACGACTCACTATTCCCCAAGTAGGGTTGCAGTATATAGTGCACTATATAGTGAGCTCATTCATAACAGCTTTCTGACACTACACGGCATTGCAGCGCATTATTAAAACGAGAGCATTTTGTAAACAAAAAAAGTTACTTACAATTATAGGAAAAATTCTCCCCCACCGTCCCACCAACATCTTCTCTGAAGATGCAATGCATTATGGTATATGACGACACTGTGAGTGGCCATTGGTGGGTCACTACTTTTTGCTTTGTGGGAAATTTGGAGTGCACTATACAGCGCGCTGATTTTGATCCCAAAGCAATTGGATGCTACTACAAAATGCCGTAACCACGAGTGCACTATATAATGGTTAGTGAGTGATTTCGGACACAGCCATGATCTCACCAGAATTCAGCAGGAAGAAAGTAGTCTAAGTGTACCCTTTTTAAAAAAAAAAAAATATTAGTAGTATTAATTTTATTAACATTTGAATATGAAATGCATATACTATAATTGTGTATTTATTCATATTTATATGATAAGTCAATGTTACATGAGATTGATGCTTTATTGCAAGTATCATCAGTATAGTTGACATTTAATTTTCTATGCATTATCTATAGTTTGTATAACGTAAACGTATAATGATAAACAGAGTTATATTTATATATTCATATTCTATTTAAATATTGAATATTATAATCGTTATTTTTATAGTATTCTCTATCTATCTATCTATCTATCTATATGTACACACACACACACACACACACACAGTATCATATTTATTATTTGCAGCGTTGGATTAATTTTTACGATTTTATAATTTTTGAAAAATTAAACAAGTTATGTTCTTCGGACAACTTTCGAACAACTTAAGCATGATTGCAAAGTCAAGTCTTGACGCGCAAAAAATGTTGCGCTTATAATTTATTCCTTCTTTATTTTGAATACATCCATCCTCTTTCTCAACAGGCAGTAAGTGGAATGATCCTCCCTTCTTTTTATAGTTCTACCAGTGGGCCAATATTGTAAAAGAAAGAGTTGGGGGAGGGGGGATACTGTATGTGAGGGCAGACCAAGATAAACAGTACATGTACACCTACAGGAAAGGAGGAAATTCAGTCAAGGTGAACCAGGGCAAAAATCCAGGGGTTTCCTCTCATGAGAGCCATGCTTTTTTTTTTCTTTTTCTAAATAGCAGACGCTTATAAGTGCATACAGTGTTTAAGGACTGTCAGTAACCATTTGAGTGGAAGCGCAGATAAGCCTAACCTGCCTGGAGAAGCTGAAAAGGGAAAAAGGATGGGTATTAAGAGAAATCTCATTTGAGCAAGAAACTTGTGCAACCGTCTCCGACCAAAAAAAAAAAAAAAAACTCCCTCATTTGTCATGTAACCATTTAAATGCGGTCAAACATTCAGCGTCCCTCCATCAGGGGATTCATTTGGAACAGGGGAATAAAAGTTATTTATGCAATCTTATGTCATTGCAGTCACATTGTACCACACCGCAACAAGCATCCATCGTAGTGACAGAGCTGTTTAAACCATTGACCGTCATCGCAATCGGCTTTATTCACTATGTGGCTAATACGTGTTTGGACTATAGACATACAAGCACAGAACAGCACCAACTAGAATCGTACTTATTGCAGACCTCCAAAACAGTTTATGTTCCATTGATATGATTCCATTGTGAATCGAGCAGCAAATAAAGTTCCTCTGAAATGGGTTGTAACTACCTCATTTGCTTCTGAGCCCATTTGCAGTCTTTTAAGAAAAACACAAAAAACAATCTCTCAGGCCATATATTTGAGCACGAACGGTGCAGCAACACATTTAGACATGTAATATAACAGTACTCAGTCATTTATTCTTTATCCTCTGCAAGGAGCTGAGACGAGCTGATGTCTGTCTAATTCTGTCATGTAATACATATTTTTCATTTATTTAGAAAATAATGGCTGAATTAATGCCCCCCCAAAATATTACAACGGTCTTGATAATGTTCTGTAAATGCTCAATGGACCGAATGAAAGTACGACACGGGCTGTACGTGGCCCACGGGCCATTCATTGCCTACTGCTTTAATTGATGTGCCTCAAGCGGCAAAATAACTTGGAGGCCAACTTGATTTGACTGCGTATTGCTCCTATTTAGGCTATTTCGGTACCTTATTGCATCTTTTGTAATAAAAGGGCAGAAAAGACATTTTGCTCACTCATACAAATCCTCCCACCCTAATGTTTTAATGTTCAGTACCAGTCGTCGACCGCAATACCACACACACAAGCAGTTGCATCATTAGGGTTCATGACGTGTTGTATATTCCATGAGTCATTTTTTCTATTTTTCTCTGCTGCTGCTTTTCCTCCCTGAAGGCTTTTTCTAATGCGTGGGACAAAGATAAGCAGAATAATATACTATGTGCATTCATTTTCTGATAGAAGATGACCCAGTATGGACGTTGGTGTCTGCCAAAACCTGACCCAAGTTTCATTTCATTGAGAGAGTGGAATCGTCTTTGATGGGATCTGTCCACTCGTGCACAAATTAAAGCCTGAACTCATCTCCAGCCATCCAACAGAGCTCTAGCCTCAGCTAATCCTCTTTCAAGTCACAAGGTGAAGACAGAAATCATCTGATATGATGTTTTTATTGGAAGGAGACTGTCATAGTCTGAACATCTGCTTTCAATTCACACTGTTTTCATTAAGGGAGTTAAATGAATAACGTTGTCAGTGGGTCAAATATTTGAATGTATTTTATTGTGAGGGGTCAGGTGTTGATGATACAGTGGACCGGAAAGGAAGTGGTGGAAATAAGAGTCATCTGTGCCGGAGTCAAACTGCTTCCATCATAAAGAAGTTGACCTCTGTAGAATAAAACTTAAAAACGCTGGCGGTTTGAAACATGCACAGGCAAAGATTGCGTGTTTCTGGGAGATGAATCTCTTCGCATAAACACCAAAAACAGCTGACTTTGCTGTGTATAAAGGAGATATAAAAAGTCTACACACCCCTGTTCAAATGCCATGTTTTTGATCTGAAAAAACAAATGAGATCAAGATAAATCTCTGCAAAACCTTGTCCAGCAGATAATGTGGTGTGCACACCCTCTGATAACTGGGAAGTCACAATGCTCAGAATTAGCTTACACCATTCAAACTCCCACCATGTAAAGTGCCTCTGACTAAAATGAATTTCAGAGGTTTTCCTGAATTATTTTTCTTTCTAGCAGCAGCCTAAATGGTTTTGTGTTAACACTGACTGCTATTTCGAACAAGTCAAATCAGATTTTTCAAGTTGTTATTCAAATTTTGAAGTTCCATTATTTGTAGGTACAGCGTAGTCTCTCAAGTGGTTTTACTCCATGAAGTGGTATAGCTGTGTGTTTTAATCTTGTGTTGAGATTTGCACGTCACGCAGTAGTGGTAAAATGAGTCACGCTTTACGTCTCTGCTCATTTGTCGCGCAATTACTCATCCGGAAAGGCTGCCCGTGTGGCAAAGGTCATTAACGCCGCTGTCTTTGTGGCGCATTAGAACGCTCTAATTAAGATGTGACTCATGAGACGCCCCTGCAGCCTTGACACTTAATGAAATACATAATCATATGTTAGGCAGTGGAGGGATGGTGCTTATGGCCAGCTCATCGTAGCCCACTCCAAGATGAAAATAGCCTTAACAAAAGAATTAAAATAAAACAGGTCGTGCTTGGTTTCTCTGCACACGTTGTTGTTGTTTATGTACTTGTCCTGGCCAGAGTGTTGCTGGAGTCTTAGAAGCACAAATCTATGACTGCAGATGGCCACAGTGTCCAGGAGGCTGCTCGGCGGCAGACCTGAAACATGTCAGTAGAGCTCATTTGCGGCTTCTCGCCAACTAACGACACTGGGATCGACCAGTCTAGTGAAGGGGTCAGAGAAACGATTCTGTTGGATAGGCCGTCACGTCCACTGAAGATAAATGATAAATGATATATCTCATCCTGTTCCATCTGACCGTCTACGTTCCCCAGCGAGAGGTTCCTTGAGGATAGCGACGTGGCTCGAAATCAGCTCCGGGCCACCGTCAGGCACTATTCAGAGGATTCATGTTACAGCGGGGATTAATCTGAAATCCCTACTGTCAGGATTGCCTTTTGCTTATGACTTCAATGTCCTCCATGAACTGTTCCATTTAAAGATATTTACCAGCACGAGCGAGTTGAAGCACGGTAAAAATAGTTTCTTTACATAATGATCTTTTGGAGTATGAAATGGGGAAATGCCTCTTAAAGCCAACGTTGTGAAAAATGACAGCATTATTGTTTGGGTCTAAATGCTGAAATTGGTACGTACGCTGTTAGTGCTTTTCTAGCCAAGTTGCCATTTACTCCACTGCTTATGTACCTGATGCAGCTCCATCACTTACATCTCTTAAATACATGAAGACAAACAACATTAAAAATACAGTTTGGGATAAGACTTGGTAGGACACGCACTTCTTGTAAATGCTTATATTGTTTCTTTACAAACTATTGGCTTGGCATGTGTATTGCGGTGTTTTCAGTTGTTTTTTGCAAATCTAGGTTGTGAAATTTTTCACACCTAGATCTTATTATTAAGTTCTAAACAACAAGGAAATAATCAAGGCTGCACCTATCGAATTATATCATTAGAATCAATTAATTATATATACTATTTATTTTTCATTATTAAACAACAATACCCATCCAAAATATGTATGTGAGGCGCAGGTATTATTTTTGTCCATTTGGGGTCACCATTCCCATATTCTACAGTGTAGTATTTGTGACTTTGAATGTGTGTGTGTGTGGCTGGCCTGGCCTGTGAGTGACGTGTGTGTGTGTGCTGATATGATACGCTAGTTAGTTCTAGTGCTTAGTTAATATGACACATTGCACCGCATCTTCTTTTTAAGTCCTTCTTTTACCACTTTTTCATAGTGGCTCGCCATCATTGTACCAACTAATTTCTACACAGAGTGGTGCGTGGGTCTGCAGTAAAATTTGCAGATTTTTGCGTCGCCTTTTGTAATCAAATTATTGGAGTTATTCTGTTAATCGTTTCACCCTAAGTTTTATTGTTGTGAACCTTTATTATTGTATATCATGTCAGGTTTTAAATATTTTATCCTTCTAAAACAAGCACAAAGTGAAGTTAACCACTAAAGAACTAGAATAAAGTTAAAACTAGTACTCACCCTTTGAAGACGCACCAAACGGAAAGGGGGGTATCGGTGGAATAAATAAAGTTTTGTCATATCTGATGACCCGCATGGCTCATATTTTACCACATTAAATTCCATTCCTGGCTCCATGGTTATATTGTCAAACGTTTCCTCTTGGCCATCACGTTTGTTGTATTGGATCGCATTCGATTATACATTGGGTTGCGGCTTATCTCTGTTTACTGGGATTTGGCCAAAGCACAGTGAGAACATTCATGCGGTCAAATCAAGTGGGAGTTGCGAGCTGAAAAGCGTTGGAAGATGCCACAGAGGGTGCAAGTAGGTGTGGTGCACCCTCGTGTACGCTCTGAAACTACAGCTCTTTTGTCTTTTACTGGCGGATAAGCGAAGGTGGATTGAGCGGAGGGAACTTGAGAACAGCCTTGTGCTGTCAAAGCCTGCACACAGGGGTGCAGCAAGACATTTTTGGGCCTCAATGAAAACACGATTTGATACTTTACTGTAATGTTCCTTTGAGGCCTCTATAGGGCCCCTCAAATCTTTTAGAATATTACTTTCTGTCAGTAACTAACAATATTGCAAATCTGTGCTGTTGCCACGTCTGTCATATATGATGGACTTTATTTGGTACACCTGCACAATCTAATGAAATTCAAGAGCTGTGTCAAAAATCCTGCATTACAAGGATAATAATTTTGATTGAAACTGTCAGACTTATTGATTTAACAATAAGTTTTATTATTGTGGTTGTAGTTTGCAGTCGTGCAGAACTGCACCGCATCATAATGGCAGCTGTTTCCAATAAAGCTGCTTGGCAAGCCTGCTTATTTCCATTTCAAATGATGCCCCATTTGTAAGAAGCGTGCATTTGTGGGATGGTCGCCCATGTAAAACGTTCCAATGTTTGCCGGCCAATTCCAAATGGCTTATTCTGCTGTTGTTTTTGACTCTTGTGTGATGTGCTTTGCTGGAGTGGATGATTGAAGGCTTGTAAACAACAGTAACTTTCAACGTTTTAACAGGCGCACGAAACTTCCTGTTTTTGCCGTTGGCTTAATAGGACTCTCGGATGGTGGTATCGAGGGGCTTTTTGCGGAGATGGCAAAAGGTAATCAGACTCGGTACTTTAAAAGTGAAAGATGCAGGTTGTCAAAATGCTTGCAAGATTTGAATGTAGCCTCATTTCAGCCCCCCATCTCACTCAACGAAAACAGAAAAAAGAGCAACTCGTCGCGATCCTCTGGCTGCCTCAGTAGCGAGACTTGCATACTGCTCTCACTGAGAGAGAAAAAAAAAAACAATTCTGCTTACATATGGCATGTTGTTGGATGAGAGCTAGCTACCATCGGCTAAACTTTTATGCTATCAAAACAATGTGTTGCCACTGCTTTACAAATGTCGTTCACCACGCAGCAAAAATGCATTAAAAAAAATATCCTATTAGTGGTTTTTTTTCAGATTCGGTGGAGAATTTTCAACACGAGAAGCGGGTGATTTTTAGGCATTTGCCATAAATCGTTCTTGGCGCCGATAACATTGAAGAATTATCTTGCAATGGATGAGGAATATCTTACTTGGGTACAATAACACATTATTTGTACTTCCCATCATCTTGTGTTTGTAATACTGTACTGTATTACTGTTTGTGTACTGTGATAGCGTCAATCAAATCTGAGCATTATTAGCTTTATAAAGGCAAAAATGTCATACAGCCTGGCTTCATTAAGATTATGCGGGTGCATATAATATTATGGCTTCTCCAATTAAAAGGATTTGACTTACGGCTCTGGTGGTTTTGTGAGATTCATTTGAATTTAGAAACGCACCGCATACAAACTGTGTGTTGTGCCCATTCGACTTCAGGTATACCATGCAAATGTGCAAGTCTGCAGTTTGCACTGGGAGACGACTGCGGCGTTTTGTGCCATCGCGCAGGAAGTGTTGGCTCCTCCCACAGAGACAAGCGTGTGGTACATACCAGCGCAGTTGGCCCAGTTGTGAATCTTTCTCTTTGCTTGTTGCAACAGTGCCTGGGCCCATGCCGTATGCTGCGTTTTTATTTCGTTTTTTTTCTGTCTTGCTACAGCTCCTCCTCAGTAGAGAGGTGAGGCGGGATTTGTAGTTGGTAGCGTCCGCCTGTTGAGCCTTCATAAATCTTCAATGACGCGCACCTGTAAGGTAGAGGTAACTCAAAAATGTTAGGTGTAATGTCTGCTTGGTTTATTCTCATCTGCTGATGTATTATTTTAGGTACAATTGAGTAAAAGTAAAGCAGACGGGAGTGTTTCAAGGGAATAAAACTGAATTGAATTGCTTGTAGTGAGATATGTAAATGCGAGACAACCATCTCTGGTGTGAAAGTCTGTTACTCATCGAGTCACTCTCTCCATACTTGCTTCAGGGTCAGAAGTCAGTCTGAGCCACGGCAACATGTCCGACTACACCAAGCCACACCACCCCAACCCGCCGCACGGCAAAGGGGACAAGGCCCAGCACGGCGGCGACTTCAGCTATGTCGGCATTGACGCCATCTTGGAGCAGATGAGGAGGAAGGCCATGAAGCAAGGCTTTGAGCTCAACATCATGGTTGTGGGTGAGTCTCACCTCTGTGGCTGTAAAGCAAACACTCATTTTAGCCTTGAGCAGTTCGCACATCCACCTCACAGTTCTAAGGTGAGGGGTTCAAATCCGGTCTCCGGCCTGCCTGAGTGGAGTTTTCGTGGTCTCCTGGCACTTGCGCGGGTTCCAGCCAGTACTCTGGCTTCCTCCCACATTCCCAAAACATGCTTCTTAGATCAATTGAAGACTCTAAATTATCCTGACGTATGAATGTGAGTTGGCTGGTGACCTCTTGCCCTGCGTCAGTTAGAATAGGATAACAAACTCCAGGACGGCTGGAGTCGAGATTCGAACCCCGAACTTCAGAACTGGAGACAGACAAGATTTGTTTGACTGTGCCATATTTCTTCCAGAAAGTTCTTTAAAAATTTTCAGACTTTTGGAGCATTTGAGTTTGGAGGTTGCACTGTTTTATTTTTGTTGTGACTCGATGAAGGCATGATTGCACATTCTATACATCTGAGAAACACGAAAAAAAAATAGCCAGCATTCCTTCCGTTATTACAGGTTGAAAAAGGCTGATAAATGAACTGTTTATTTTTTTACCGGTGGCTTAACTGTTCCCATTGTTGCCGTGTTCCCTTGCATTTGCATGCATTCGTGCCAATGTCAGATCAGGAAGTACGGTGGTGACGGCGGTTCAGTAAAAACTGAAGTGTAAAGTCACGCTTGCTTTCAGTGCACCACTCGTCTGGGTCAACATTTTATGCATTAACAGCCTCTGACCATAACTCATCGAGTTCACCGGCCTCGTTTCTCGGTCATGCTTTTGTTGGCAGGGGCATATATATTTATCGTAAAAATAATTCAAGACGACTTTAACTGCTCACCAGACTCCACAGAGCACACGTAGCCGATGCAAAAGCCACACTTCCTTACTCTCAAATAAATAGCTTACCTTTCTTTCAGACCGTCCTGTCCTTTTTTTTTTTTTTTTTTTGGGTCATTCTTTGAAACAGCCGCACATGTTTCCAATATAACCCAAAGCTGTAATTTTTTCATGTGTTTACAACAGTTATTGACTCAGCACTCAATTCAATAAAGACAATCACATGGTAACCATTATGAATATTTTTGGGGTTTGGCTGCCACATTCCAAAATATGGAACAAAGCAGTTCTTTTTATGGATGAACTTCAGGGTGGAATTACTAACACGAAGTGCTCAACTCTGCACGGAACCAGCAGTGTGGACATAAATATAAGTAAGTGGTTAATTTGTCATGTTAAGAAATATACCTTTTAATTAAGGGCAGGATGCGTCGGCTTTCGTCTCCTCGCTCGCTCGTCCGCGTTTTTGGCGTGGAGCCCGAAGAAGTGGGGCCGTGCATGCAATTACGCTTAATTTCCATTTGAAAACATCTCTCAGGAAAAACAAACAAGCACAGCGACTCAGCGAATGATGTTGACGTTTGGTTTGTGTGACGATCATGTCACAAGTATGAGGGGCTGTTAGGGACTTGATTCAGGATTTCAAACAAATAAATTAATAAGTGCGAGAGGACATGTGAAGTGAAGAGACTCTCATTCAAAGCTGTAGGATTCCAGCATCTCCCAATACTTCCGATGGCAGAGATGCGCAAGCGAGTGGAATTGTTGTTGAGTCTGTTGATGTTAGTCGCAATTTTTATTACATAGTGAAAACGCACGTAGCAGCTAGCTGTCTAGGCTGAGCGTTTCTACTTCTTTTTACAATGATACCACAATTAACAATGCTAAAGGAGCCATGTTATGCAATTGTTTTCTTCCTCACCCGACCATTACACCCTCATCATTAAGCGTGTGTTTGTGAGCGTTTTATTGTTTTAATGTTTAATTAGCAGTGGCTAACTTATTTTTACACCTGTGCGACAGCTCAAAATGTTACACTACAGCACATTATTCCTATTGACATTATTTCGTATGGGAATAATTAGTTCCAAGTCTGGATAAATCCCTCTGTTGACCATGAGAACACATTCCTTTTGACAATCATCGTTCCATTGTGAATTTAAGCGCATGTAGGAGCATCAATTTTACACGGAGGCGCGGTGTCACGCTTATAGTAGAAAATCACGCATGGAGACAATGGAAAGTCATATTTCACTTGATTTTAATTCGGTATGCCTGCTACGCATGACAGCTCTGATTTCAAGGCCTATAAGGTTTTAGCATGTACAAAAGCACGAGGTAACGCATCTGCATTCCTGCTGCGTGACAGCTGGATCTATTCATTGATTTATTTTACATATCGAAAGTACAGTCGACGTCAGCTGTATGAGATGCAATGTATGACTCAGAACGCCGGATGTCCCGAATGTGATGCATTTTAATCATTGACGCGGGCCAACTCACAGATTTGAGGCCGACATGTATCAGCTTGCTTTATCACCCTGAGAGCAAATGAACCGCTTGCGTAGATGATCAATCACTGTGTTGAAAATATGCTGTATGAAAATATCAATTGAAGTCCTCCTTAAAATGATTTTTGAGTAGGAGTTAACTAGTCTATTGCAGTGTTTTGCTGTAGACGCTGTGAGTTTTGGTGCTGTATATTCTTTGTTATTCATAACACTACACAAAGAGTGCTTGATTGATATCCGCACCGCCGTGCAAGATTATATTATCCGTGCCACACCAGCTGACCTTGTAAATCACCGCAGTGGAGTGCATGAAACATGGACGAATATGGTTGATTGATTAAAAAGTCTGTGTGTTTTTAACAAACTACATGTGTCCTCTTGACCTCCATAGGTCCTTACGACTCTCATGCTCCATTAAGTTGTGCGCGCTTGAGTGATATTTTTCTTTAGGTCTGCCCGTTTGGAGAGAAGCAACTTGTGTATTAAGGATCCTTGGGAAGAGCCTTACATTTGATTGACCAATATTAAGGCATTAATTTTCTTTTAAAAATGACCGTTTGTAGGTCTTTAAAATGGCGTGTACAATTACAAAGAAAGCATTTCATTATTTCCTATCTCTACTACGGTCAACTTTATTTCACGAGCACTTTAAAAAAAAAAAAAAAAAAAAAAAATCCGGCAGCTGTAACAAAGCGCTGTACATAATAAAGATTGAACATAAAATAATCATTGTAATAACAAAATAATGACATTATCCTTCTTTAAAAGCAACATCCTGCAGCACGTCCTCTGTTTCCCAGACTAATCTGTCACCGTCCATATGTTAGCCGCCTGCTTTTCCACCAGTGGCCTGTTGGTAGTTTGAAGGTTGAATGTAAGGAGTAAGGACAAAGTATATTTCCTAAAATAGATTAAATAAATGCCACAAGCTGCAATCACTGTAAAATGCTTCATACTTCTAAAAATAGATTCACATGACATATTCAAATATTGCTCACTGTATTCAACTACAAAATGTCACTTTTTTAAAATGGTCTTTAAACAAAGTCTTAAATATGGCTTCCTTCAACCCGCAGATGCCCTTTTCTAACATTTATTATTATTATTTTGTGTGTGTGTGTGTTTACGGTGGACAGGGCAAAGCGGCTTGGGCAAGTCCACTCTGATGAACACGCTGTTCAAATCGAAGGTGAGCCGCAAGTCGGTCGAGCCCAACGCGGAGGACAGGATCCCAAAGACTGTGGAGATCAAGTCCATCAGTCACGGTAGGACATCGCTCTCATCTTGCAGCAATTCCCATGCATCAATCCATCCAACCCCCCCCCCCCCCCCAGAGCGCTTTTCCCGTTCAGGGTCACGGGCGGGGCTGGAACCTAACCCCAGCTGACGTCCAGCGAGAGGCAGGGTATACCCTGAAATGATCGGCAGTCAATATCATGGCACATGTAGACTGACACACATTTCAAGCATTCAATGAACCTGCCGTGCATGTTTTCTCCATGCAGATATTGAGGAAAAAGGTGTGAGGATGAAGCTGACGGTCATCGACACGCCAGGCTTCGGGGATCAGATCAACAATGAGAACTGGTGAGGCCTCTGTCATTGCAAAATCACAATAATGTCTTCCATCTGTCATCAACTTCCGCACAACAAAGCTTGTGTGGAACTCATGTGCAACTCTGTACATATTGATCTTCTTCACAAACAATCTGAACAATTCGAGATAAATGAAGAGTAAAATGACAACGTCGTGTACTAATAACCAAATTGCATGAAACTTTAGGAAAGAGATTTGTCATAGGCCGTCGTGCGGGTCCAGGATTTCCCCCGCAATTTTATTCGTTGTTTTTATCTCTTCAGATATTCCACAAAGGAAGTCATCTTTTTATTCTATATTGTTTGTATTCACAAACTAATGCAAAACTAATTAATACTCAATCTCTTAGTATATTTCTTCAGGAGGTATTTATTTCCCCAGAGCTGTAGTGCAGAGGTCGCACAGCATTTGAGTCTATGACTAGGTTTACGTTGCTCCTGAAACTTGCCATCTTTTAGTCTTCACAAGTGCATCAATGTCAGGTGTCAAATCGTGAGCAGCAGCCAGTTTCAGAACGTCATTTAAGTGGTAAGTGGTCATCGACGTGGCCTTCAGTCAACAAACTTTGGTAACGGCAGTTACTTTTATTGGAAACAATGCTGTGACTGTATCGTCTCTTCCCACAGGCTGCTTCTGGCTCACGGGTTGTACGTTTGACACTCCTGCTATATTAGGGCTCCATTTTGACTGACGTTGACTAGTGTATTGAATTTTTTTTCTCCCCCTCCACGTTTTCCCTCAGCTGGCAGCCGATCATGAAGTTCATCAATAACCAGTACGAAGCCTACTTACAGGAAGAGATCAACATCGACAGGAAGAAGAGGATCCCAGACTCCAGGGTGCACTGCTGCATATACTTCATCCCGCCCACTGGCCACTGGTGAGCACACACGACGGCGTTTTGCGTTAGGCTAGCATGTTGCTAACTACACGCACACACTCCCGCCGCTCCTGCCAAAATGAAGCAGGCCTACTGGGGATTTTCCCAAATCCATCAGTTGTGCTGCAGCTGGCTCTCTTGTGACCACATGTGGAAGTCGTTACCTCCTCTGAGACACTCAAGTAGGACGTTGGAGAATCACATTTCAACAAAGTAACCAGACTCGCTGGGGCTCGCTCTTGGCTTTTGTAGCATTTTATAAGCTCGCTGTGTCACACTGACGGATTACTCCAACAGTTTTCCATTCTATGTATTGGCTCCAACCCGGGGTACACGAGGTGTACATTGGATTCATGAACGTCCATCCGTGCACACGATTAACGCCAAACTCAAATGAAATCATAAAAACAACTGATCTACAAATTGGCACCATTGGAGTTAACTGGATCTGAACTAGCATTCACTGTGTGATGATGTTCAAGTGACTTTTTTTGAAGAGGGATCATTAAATCAAAAAAGCTAGTAGTGGCTTCTGTGCTACACTTTCATGACATCTTCTTTTTTGAATGCATGATTCTTTTAAAGCCAGAGGTTTATAATTACTGCACAGTACACGACATGCCTATAAACCAATGATTTGGCACATATTTTACAATTGAAAAATCTCACAGCATACCAACAAACAAAAATTACATTAATTACCGTATGTACTTTTGGCCATCTAATAGAAGAGCATTTATTTGTTCTGTCTGTCACGATACCTCACCGGCATAAATAGATGAACAAAGATTTCTTGTAAAGAAATAAATGTTCGAGCAATTATGTAAAATGTTATCATTTCCCGTGGCACACTGGTTGAGAATCTCTGCTATAAACACACATCACATAGATACTGTGAGGACTAACGTCATCTTGCGACCTCGTAGTGATTTCTTCATTCACGGCTGGCATTTTTCCGACGTCCAGCTTTGTCCAAAAACGTTCCCCTTGAGAGGAGCCAGTGTGTGTTTGACAGCCTCCCGCTTCGTGTTTTCATGTCGCCTCAGCTGTTGTTTCTGGAATGTGCGAATGTGCGCACACTGTAACTATGCTACGTGGATGCCTCGGATTTGCAACACGAGGCACACAAGCGGCCGCCAAACCGCTTTACTGTTCGTATTGTTTGCTTACAAGCATCTGTCAGGCAGCCATGTTGGCAGTCTGGCTGCCAATCAAAGTTGTAGGCGGGAAAACGCAGACGTTTTGGCAAGCGCCAAGCTGACATGGATTTAAATGTATGTTAAATAGACATATGAATCGTTGCTGCAGAATGAATGAAGCCTCATAATGTCCAATAGGGATGCGCGTAGCACATTCTCGTATTGATTGCCGCGTTCGACGATCAAGACGGCTCCCCAATGTTGTGTTGATCGTGCAGGAAAATGTGTTTGTGGAGCCAAGAAACCAAAAGCCCCGGACCGGCACTTCCGCAATTTTGAATTGCACTGTGTTTATCTGAAGGTTACTTCCATTTATCATCATGCTCTAATTTTACTTGCATGTCAGTGATGTCCTTTTATTTGGCTTTAGAGGTTTTGGATGGCTCAGCAGCGGTCACTGAAGCAGAGCCCGCTCGTGCAACAGCAACCATTACTGATAATAGCTAAGCCTCTGCTGCTTTATGATCCAGTACATAAAATATAGTGTTTTGCATTGTAGCTGATAAATTTTCCATTCACCATGTTCTTTTTTTTCTTTTACAACCACATAAATAGAAGAGTGATTCTGTATACAACAGATGGTGCACATCTGCTTGTGCACATGCATTGTCTTTACAACATAGGCAGGGATACGAGAAACATGAAATATACACGCATGCCTAGTCGGGCATACGTCACATCACATGCGTTTGAACGCACGACTTCCTGTTGTCACATTTGTGGCTCGTTTCCCGTTTTTCCTCCTGTCGTGCGCACGGCCGGCTCGTCCTCCCGTCCGAGTAACAAGTTGAAAACACAGTGTGTCGCAACATTGTCGCTAATTATTACTTTCTTGCAGCTAGTGTGAGCTTGTTGTCGGGAGGTGAAAGGTGCGAGCGCATGAAACATTACAAAAGTAGTACAATATGGGGCTCAATGAAAACTTTTGTGAGGGGTGTGGGGGTGGGGGGGGGGAGGCTTTAAAAGTCAAAAGTTGCAGTCTAAACTATCACCGTGTGTGACTCCATATGTGGGTTTTGCTTTTTAATTGGCATTATTTTCCCTCATAATATTATCACAGAGGAAAATTGTGACGATGAACAAAAGAATAGGAAATGGAATTTATTGCCTTCTGGCCGCTTAGTACAATACGAGCAATACAATTCACGATTCTAAAAAGATCCTGGTAACTTCCAGCACAGTTAAAAACATTGCACTCAAGCCTACGTTAAGAACGTCGGATGTGCACGTAGTATAGTAATAATAGTGGTTAGCACGTCTGCCTCACAGTTCTGAGGTTTGACGTTTGACTCCCTGCTCTGGCCTTCCTGTGTGGAGTTGCAACACAATACAAATTCCCTCTAACTCAGAATTTGGCTTGTTTATGAATAATTTTAGGCTTAAGTCTATGCGCTGGTGTTATGGCAGAAAATGTGTTTTAATGATGCGTCATATGGTCGAGGAAAGGGATTCCCAAACAGTGGTGTATGCGCCCCCGGGGTTGGTCGTATGTGCTTTTCCCCCATAAAATATAATAGTTGAATATAAGCAATTCCTTTATAA
The DNA here is from genome assembly GCF_024500385.1 of Phyllopteryx taeniolatus. Classification (NCBI taxonomy): domain Eukaryota; kingdom Metazoa; phylum Chordata; class Actinopteri; order Syngnathiformes; family Syngnathidae; genus Phyllopteryx; species Phyllopteryx taeniolatus. The sequence continues at coordinate 30,765,902 of NC_084505.1, read as the reverse complement.
ATACTTTGAACTAAAAAGCGAAATCTTATTCCAGTACCTCAAATGCCCTTCAGCTATACTGAAAATCTAGTATTTATTTATTTTTTTAATTCACGCGTTGGCCATGGTTACAATGATTTACAAGATGCATTTATTTAGACTTTTTTTTTTTTTTTTTTGTAATGGGAGGGAGAAAGGCGGTGTGCGATCAATGTCAGGATGTTAACTTGGTTTTCCAAGATACCAAAGTCTGGTCTAAGGGAATAAGTACAACCGCTGTTAAAAAAATAAAATTAAAAAATAAAATAAATGGGGGTATCCTGGGTGTCCTCGAGGTGCCATAAGATTAGGAATGCAAATCCATTGTAAACCGAGGACCTTGTGTATTCTATGACGGGACAAAAAACAAACAGATTGGATACAAGAGAGCGGGACGTGGCTGCCATCTAGTGGCCGCTTTGCGTCATCGTGGCAGAGTTTGTGGCGTTCATCTGGTTGAGAGAGAGAGGCTCCTGCTCACCCGTGACCTTAATGACGAGAAAATGGATGGTCACGTGTATGGGATGATTATTTGTGTCAGAATGCGCGTTGATGATATGGATTCACATCAACAGCAGCAGCACAGTGGACATTCGTGCACGCTTGTGTCTTTTGAAGTTCTTATAATGTCTCATCGTCCGTGGTCTCCCCTTGCAGTTTGAGGCCCCTGGATGTGGAGTTCATGAAGCGTCTCAGCAAGGTGGTGAACATCGTGCCCGTCATCGCCAAGGCCGACACGCTCACGCTGGAGGAGAGGGACAACTTCAAGCAGACGGTGAGCGCGGTGGCCACAAATGAAACCCATGAGACCATTTTTTTAAAATTTTCTTTTATTATTATCATCCGTTCATCCTCACACACACACACAACCTGCTGTTCTGCACAGATAAGGGAAGAGTTGCGAGCCCACGACATCGATGTCTATCCCCAGAAAGAGTTCGACGAGGACGCGGAGGACAGGATGATTAATGATAAAATCAGGGTAAAGTCACACGTGATCAAAAATGTCAATTCAATCATCATCACCAACAAAGCATAACCCTGTGTGTGTCTGTGTTTTATGGACAGGAAATGATTCCTTTTGCTGTGGTGGGCAGTGACCAGGAGTACCAGGAGAACGGGAAGAGGATTCTGGGCAGGAGAACAAAATGGGGCACCATAGAGGGTAATGCTCCACACTTTCCACATTCATTTTCTTGGTGATTAAAAATAGGATATATTAATATAAATTATCGAAATTATTTTAGCGGCCACTATTTGAGGAAATATGGTCTTATACACTTACTTTAACTTAGTAAACAATTTTTGCCATCTTGTATATACAGTACCGTGAAAAAGTATTGCCCCCCCGCCCCCCTTCTTAAATTCTTATATTTTTGCATAGTTTCGGCACTTTAATGTTTAAGATCATTTGCAAACTTACTAGAACCAAAGTGTTCATAAAACAATTCGATGGTTCTATTCCTAAAAAGTATATTTAATATTACTGTAAGCCACTGTAACATGATGCACAGTTTGAACACTAACACGACTGCACTTAGATATAGGGGGGGGGGGGGGGGGGGACTATTTTTTCTAAAGCAAACCTTTTTTTAAATTTTTTTTTTTTTTTTTTTTTAAAAGACTAAATGCAAATGTATTGATCTTAAAAGTTAAATACAAGTGAACTGTACTCAGGCGGTGATTCTCACAAACAACAAGAGGGAGCGAGCTTTCCACCCTCTGAGAATTACTAGATTCGATGTTCTTTTTAGATTCTTTTTATAACAGTTCCTCCGGTGTTTTATTGCTTTTATAATGGTAGATTTTGGGAATTGCTCATAGAGCTTACAAGTTCACTCAGCGTCGCGAATCAGCGTTTCCAACCCCGAGCAGATATTCTGCTCTCTTGCTCTCCGAGGGAATTTAATTGAGTGCCTGTGGATTTGTAAAGCTCGACATAAATAGCGTTCTCCTCCTCCTCCTCCTCCCATTTGGAGTCTTGAGATAACCTAAATTCCAACACGTGTTAGCTCGTCTCTAGGCACCCGTCGCTTGTCACTTGCACTTTTCTGGAAACGAGTCACTTAAAATCCTCCTCGGTCAAGGCGGAAGAGCGTATCTTCAATGGGAGATGGTTTGTCGTAGCTCAGTTTGTCAGCGAAAATGTCACGCAACACTGCCACCACGTGGTGACGAGTTGCCGAGCAGACAACGGTGGAGCTGCGTGGATTTAGGAGCTCCATATAATATTTCCCCATTATATAGCTTGTAGTTAACGGCTTGCTCGATTTGCTTGTGGGCGTCGGGTTGCATTAGAGCGCATGAGGAGAGGAATGAGGAAATAATCCGCTTTACGTACGAGTCTGTTTTGTTTTGCAGTGGAGAACATTGCACACTGCGAGTTTGCTTACCTGCGAGACCTCCTGATCAGGTGAGATACATACGTGCATTATGTCATTATCACATTGACTACAAGGCTTTTTTTTGCTATTGTCCATTGTACATTGTAATGATGTCGGATTAGAGCAAGAATATATTATGAAAAATGTTATGTGAAAGTGTAACTTTGGATGTATAAATTGATTATATATGTATGAACTACTATCCAAAATGTGACTTTTAATACTTAAGGGCACAAGTCATGGTTCTCCTAATTCACTCCTTAAGGAATTGTTTGTGACATTAATTTAAGGGCTAACAGTGAATAAATATATTATTTCTGATTACGGTATTTCACATTTTGTCCTTTATTTTTTTTCTATTTTTTGTTTTCATTTACTTCAACTTAATTTGACACCCAAAACTATATAATTGTTCCACAATTGGAAAACAAAATCATGAAATAATTCAGAATTAAAATCTGTAGTATGCGAAACAACCACTAATGTTGTTTAGAATATTATTTAAAAAGTATTTATAAATACAATATCAAACAAATACATTTTTAGTTCAGATTTGTTTCCCCTTGCTAAACTCCACTTCTTCTACAAACTTTATACTGAAACTAAATAAATGTTGAATTTAGTCTCAGTGTGTCCTTGTAAAAATAAAAAATATATTTTACGGATGATTTAATGAAGTCACTCATATATAATATTTTTTTTTACATTTCCTTTATTCTCGCTCTTTAAAAACTTTGAAAATGGTGAGAAAAATCCAAAAATGACAACTTCATCCCCAGAATAATTTGCCTTGTATCATACCATTATTAGTTTTCTTGTAGTTGCCAGTCATTTTCGTCCTTTATGTTCAATTCGTTTAGTCTTTTTCAAAATCCTCGTTTCTTCAAAAACGTAGACTTTACCCTCGTATTATTATTATGATTCATTTCCCCCTCGTAATTGTGACTTTATTCTGGTAATATGACTTTTTGAAGAACAGCTCTGCAAGTTAGCAGTTTGAGCAGCGTACGTTATGTTTCAGGACACACATGCAGAACATCAAGGACATCACGGGCAGCATCCATTACGAGATGTACCGCGTGCGCCGGCTCAACGAGTCCAACAGCCGCTTGACCCCTCACCCGCCCGAGCGTGCCCCTGCTCAGCTCAAGGCCAACGGCCAACCCGAGCCGCCGCCGGGCGCGGCCGTGCAGGCCAACGGAGTGGCTGTCCAACATCAAGTTCTCGCCCACGAGATGTAGACGCACACACGACAACATGAACAGGTTCTTTTGCATACACATGCTCTATGCACGCAAATCTTGTTTTCCCTAATAGAACTTTATCAGTAAAAGCAAAAATGACCCAAAGCACAGCAATAAAAACTTTTTCTGTTATAATCTACGTTTAGCTTTGTGTCAATACACAGCAGGGGTGGGGAACCGACGGCCAATGAGAACATTTGATCCATCATTCATCCATTTCTATACTGTTTAATGTCATTAGGGTCGCGGGTGCTTCGGAGCCTATCCCGGCTGACTTCTGGCGAGAGGCGGGGGTACACGCACGCCAACCAATCGCAGGGCACATGTAGACAAACGAGCACTCGCGTTCACACTCGAGGACAGTTTTGAGTCTTCGGTGAACCCCAACATGCAGAAGATGTTTTTGGAAGGTGGCAGAAAAAACTTCACGGAGAAAACCCACGCAAGAACGGGGAGAACATGCCAGCTCCTCACAGGAAGGTCATAGCCTGGATTTGAACCCCCAACCTCTGAACTGTGAGGAGGGATGTGGTAAACATCTGTCATGCTGACGCCATGCCATTATAACAACAAACAAACAAAAAACATCAGAGGGACTGTTTAAAAAGCCCACGAACAAAGCAGCAATGCTCATAATTTTCTCAGAGATGTAATATGGCCCTCAGAGGACTTTATTACAAAAAGAAAAGCACGAGAGCCCTGCCAGAAAAGGGGGTTTAAAAAAAAAAAAAACAGAATAATGTTGTTATATTTGCTGGAAAATATGTGTTTGGTTAAGGAAAAAAATCTTATTTGCTAAAGGGAAAAAGTTGTAATTTTACATAAATCAAAAATGAAAATCACAATTTTATGGGATTCAAAATCTAAACAGAAAAAAAGCCTTATCAAAAAAGAACCCAGTATTATGCTTTTATTTTTATTTTAAAAATTCTAATGCTAATACTATGCTATTTCCACCAAAAATGATGTTATTCTCATCAAATTATGCTATTTTTTACATTTAAAATAGTGATGACTTTATTCCCATAAGATTTTTCTGTAACTTTGATCACTCTACTTTTCTATAGTAGAATACCACTTGAATCATGAAATATGACTTTTTCTTGGAAATAAAATTCCAAACCAAATACAACTTTTTTTTCTTGGTAAATATGACTTTTTCCCCTCCGAAAAATACCACTTTTTTTTTTTTTTTTTTTTGTTTCTTTCTCTTCTCAACGTGGCCCTTTGTACTTCACCATTGGCCCCTGCAAAAGGTTGCCCACCCCTGATTTTCAGTAGACAGTAAGGAATCTCACACGGCATTTAAACATCATCAAGGTGGTCACAAACAGCTTTTTGTACTGTAGATTAGCTCTGATTGGTTTACTTTTTGTGTTGTCATATAGTCCTGTCTAGTTACTCGGCTGTGTCAGGATATTTAGAGTAGCTTTATTGTATTAAGGAGGACGTGAAGACAAATTTGACGCTTGCACACTGCAAATTGAGATGAGAGCAAGAGAGTGGAACAGCTATTGGAAAAGTGTCATCATATTCCCCCCCCACCCCACTGTGATTCTTTAAAAAAAAAAAAAAAAAATCCTTATTGTCGCACTGTCTTCTCTCCTATATAAAGCAGTCACCTCATATTTTACAGTGTTCATTTACCTCTGTATTTTTATTCATCTTGTGACAATATTGTAAACGATGTGGCGGAAACTGTGCCATGTGCCATCCTTTTGTCCATTTCTTTGGCCTGTAAATCGATATTAACGTCTTTTTTTTTTTTTTTTTTGTATGATAAAGAATATTCGTGTTTAGTTAAGCCATTCTTTCCACAACTTGGACTACAACTGTTGACTTCAAGAAGCGTGTGGCAAGTTCATAGCAATAAGAAGGTGTCGTGTTGCCCGCACCTGCTTGTGAAGCGCACGTGTGTGTCCGTCAATTGTAAGTACATCTAATCGTGACTTGAGAAACCGTGACATTTACATCACAAGGTGAAACTGTTGAGTTTGAGTCGCATGTTTTTGCTGTCATTTGGAAATGTGCGCCAAGAGACTTCCTTCAAATAAGAAACGGCTTTCACGCCGCTTTTTCCTGTTTCCTTTTTATTCAACAGACGCACCGGGCATCTTTTACAACATTTCCATAATTATCTTGCAATCAGATGATCGAATCACCACACCGAAATGATTTCAGCGCTGCTTTATTATTAACCAAGGGAGTTATTGGGTTACTCTTTGTTTACTGTTGTATAGTTAATTGTTATTTGTGATGGTATAATAGAGTTAAGGTTTCATCTTTGATATGCAATGCTCAAAGAATAAAGATTATTTTTATTGTTTAACATTGGTTGTCTTGATTGCAAATTGCATGGAGAGAGCTTTCGATTACCCAAATACTTAATAAAATGATACAGTATCCTTTAGTCATGGCTTAATTAGTTTTATTTTAAATACCTAAGCTAATTATCTTTCCATTCATTTTCTGTTGGGCTTGTCCTCATTTCGGGTTAAGTCATTTTGGGATACTTTCTGTGCATTGTCTTAATTCAATATCTGAGGGCAAATCCTTCTTATGACCACTTAAATTGGTTAAAATCTGTTCTTATGCTTTGGTTGCATACTTGTCATAAAGTTGTTACTACCTAGAATGATGCTATAAGATAAACTTAGAACGAGTAATGCAATCTCAATAAGTTGTCCATAAGATTTTTGCGAGAGGAAAAGATACTTGAAGCAAGTGAAATGCGGTTAAAAGCTTCCTGGTAAGAAGAATTATCTTGGCAGACAATTATTTGAGATCTTTTATCTTGGTTAGATTTGACTTTTTTGCAGGGTTGAGAATTAAAGAAATGCATCGTTAGCATAGCTAAAAATCTCCTTAGAGATATGTACAAAGTTAACAACTGAATGTAATTTTTCCCCCATACTCAATCAAGGAGTTGCGTAATGCCCTTCCCTAATTGATCACTAATCCCCACGTGGAAGCCAATGGGAGCCCAGCCCCCACAAAGTGCACCCGAGGAGTACATGATTATCTACTCTTTCATAACTGTGAGGAAAAGATTTAAAATGTCTTTCATCTTTAAATAAGATGTACAGTTCAATATTTCATATTTTCCGATGTATCCTTCATCTTCCTTCACATTGACATGTATGTAGTTGACGGCAGCTTCAAAAATTCCCTAATTGGCCTCCTCCTTCATTTCATCAGCTCACGGCAGATCCGCCTTATAACGATGTCAGCGGTACTTTTAGGCATCACGGGAAACTTCAAACCTCTTTCGTAGTGTTGCACAGTTTGAGAATGCCGCCATCCAACCTGCATCGCACGCTGCCAACGGTCGGGAAGTCTTCATTAATTAGCCTCCCGTACTTTTCTAGCCAGATAAAAGTGATGTGCTTTCAATTTGTCAGCGTGTGAAAATGTGTTTATCACCCTCAGACTCAGACTTTCTCCAGGGCAAGGTGATAATTTGGCGCATCGCCTGGCCCACTGCTAAGGTGTCTGTCTGTCTTTCCGTTTTAGCGTCATGCGAAAAATTCAACTGTTTGCTAATTAATGCTCGGGAGCCCTCTACTGCAGTGCTCATACAAAATGAAACAAAGATATGGACCCTCCCGCCAAATCTAACAGCAGGTAGCTTACGAGTCTCTGCTGAATCGTATTCTTTAACATTTAACGTCGGAACAAAGCCGGAAAGTGTTCTCCTCTTTTTCTTTTTCTTTTTCTTTTTTTGAATAGGTGTGACATGTCTTGGTGGTTGTTCTTTTAAAATAACACTAAAAGAAATCATGGGCAGATGTTAGCAAAGAAAAGATACCTTCGGTGGTAGTAAACACCTTCACTGGCTCACTGGCGGCGTCGTTACCGGGCAGATTTTTGCCTGATCAGACAGCCAATGAGCCGCCGGGCCGGCCAGACAGCCGAGCGAATGACCCGGTAGATTTACACTCAGACGGTTTACCATCTGGATGGTGATTCAGTAATGGTGGAGAGAGCCAACTGCTGTCTGCACGAGCCCTCAACCCCGCCGCGTCTGTGTCTGGCTGCTGTGCAAATAACGGATAACAAAAGAGTGTGCGGCGCGCGCATATTCCGCTACAAATGGCCTCCAAAATAACCCACCAGTCTTTTCGTTTACCATGTGCACTGTGTTGTCTGCCATCACTGTGACATAATACCTGGTAAAACTACACATCACAAACTTTATGGAAACACTACTTTTATATATATATTTAAAATTAAAAAAAAATACTCATCTTGGTTGGTTTCCAACTTCAAAAAAAGATATATCGTGTAAAACTGAAAAACACAACAACAGTGCAAGTCACAAGAAAGTCTCATCTTCACCTGCAAGTCTGAAGTTACTTTGACAAAAATTAAGCAAGTTAAGTCGAGTTCCCATTAAATTTCAAGTGCCCCTGATTAATTCCAAATATATTTAAGCTGCTATATTAGGCTTTTCCTTTTGTATTTGCGCTAAACATACCTTGGGGGCATGTGGGAAAATGTGCTTTGGTCGGATGAATCTTTTAGGCCGAAAATCCAAAAGCTATGTTTGGTGCAAACACAACATTGCTCATCACTAAAAGAGTAAAACATGGTGGTGGCAGCATCATGCTTTGGGGCTATTTTTCTTCTTGTGTCAATCAAGGTGAAGGGAATCATGAACAGTTCGAAATACCAGTCAGTGTTAGCACAAAACCTTCAGGCTTCTGCCAGAAAGCGAAACAATGTCAGCAAAAGCCTCCTAGTACAAATTTTTGCGTGCGTGTGTGGGGTGGGGGGGGGGTTAATCCGAGTCACTTTACGTGGTGGAAAATATGTACTGATTCCTATTTAACTTGAGTTTGAATGTGATCGGTTCATTCTGAAAACAGCCACATCCCACAGTTTAAAGAGGGTGTGCACACTTGTGCAACCACATTATCTCAGTTATTTTCACTTTCACGTGACATTTTTTTTCAACTGAGTTGTTATAGATTACATTCATGGTGGAAAAAGTTTGGAAATTATTTATCTCGGTGTCGTTTTTATAGATCACAAAAAACAGGTGTTTTTAACAGGGGTGTGTAGACTTTTTATATCCCCACTGTATGTGATTTGCTTACTCCCATGTCTCGTAATGGACACGTGTCCAAGGACTTTTCTTTGATGGCCACACAGTCCATTAAGTCTTGTTTCTAATCTTCCTGACATGACCGCATCACCGTTTGTTGTTCTCAATATGCAAATGAGACAATCCATCTAATCCCTTTCACTAATTTAAACTCGTCTTGTTTTCAGCAATGTTCCCGCCCCTGCAAGTTCACCATCTCCTCGCCTTTCCCCTAATCAAACCTCCCGCATCTCCTTTCCCCTCCTCCTCAGGTTTGTTTCCCCCTCCCGCATGCCTCTGTGACGCCAGCCCCCAGGGTGGGACGTGCGAGGAGGGGTGTGGCCCACCCTCCTCCTTGATTAAAACTCAGCCACGTATTTCTTTGACGTGACCCGCGGAGGTGGGACGAGTCGATGGAGACGACGTACAGAACTAGCTCTCCAGGGAGGCCGAGGTTGTTTAGCGGGAGTGAGTGTTGACGCAGCGGCTGTTTAGCTGAACAAAAGGGTTGTCGTGGGACCGCATTGGAGGGAGGCGGCGGTGCTTAATGGTGCCGCATGTCAGCCAACATCAGTTAGGCCTCGCACTGACGGGGAGCGTGAGCGGATGCGCGTCGGCCGTTAACAGCCGGCCGCAATTGACGATGATGTATAGGCTCGCATCAGCCTTCGAGGCGCATTGGCACGCTCGGGTGACTGTGATGCCGCCCGCAGCTGACAGGGCAGGCTGCCTATGTCAATCAGTGGCACACTGAAAAACGCGATCATGCTTCGGTTTGGCTAGGAAGGTAATCCAGTAATCGGGGATGAGTAGGAAACCGAGCCCTGCCACCAATAACGGAAAAAAAACCTAATTGACGCCCTCCTACCAAAATGTTTATGAAAACCAATATTAAAGGGGGATATTTGCGGTTTATCCCGAGTCTGACGAAAACACGACTGCTCATAATTACAAAAAGTGCGTCGTTGTAATTAGCGTTGCAACAAGTACTCAAATGTTTTGAGTATTCAGAGTAGGAAAAATGCTCGATGGACTAGCACAACGTGGTTACGTTCATCAACGTGAGCAAAAGTGGCGGAGGCGGAGCGTGAAATAAATGGCGACTCCGCGGTAGTTCCCAAGCGGCCGGTAAACACAACAAAAGAAGAAGGAGAAGACGTCAAAGAAGACAAAATTCCGCAAGTGTGGGATCATTTCAGACCGAGCAGAAAGATGAACACCGGTGACGTCTCGCAAGCAAGACACACAGAATGCGGTGGAAAAGCCAAGATGAACATCGTGCAAATCAGTCAGTTTAACATTAATGCGACTTACTAGCATAACGTTAGCCCTCCAGAGCGCTATTAATTACCGTCGAATTTATGTCCAGTTTATTACGATGGTGATAAGTAGACTATGTGTGCGGCTGTAACGTGACTTCATTTAGGGCGCTTGCTTGTCTGGGAACAGTTTTGCGCGGTGATTTAAGCACTGTGAGACACATGGCCGGTGTACGAGAATCATATCTGCAAGCGGCCACATTTTGAGTCAAGTACTGAAGGGGGGAAAAAAAATAAATGACTGGAAGTGGCAAAATTTGTCAAAAAAATGCATTAGGTTAATAATTGTGTTTCCTATCAATGTGGCTTTATTTTTATTTTAGTTCAGTTAGTCCGGTCTAAGCTTTTAAACGCACAGCCACGAACTGACTGTGTTATGTTGTCACATTCTAAAATGCTAGCTGCACAAGTGGAGTTGCACAACAGGCTCCTTATGCTTTTTTTTTTTTTTTAATGAATTAATAACTTTTTAATTAGAATTTTTGTTTTATATATTTACAAGTAATGCTAAGAAGAAAAAAATGTTAAGTTTAAATACAGTCAAAACTCAGACTTGACCAACTGAAGTTAATCCAGAAGATAACGCTGCCCACTCAGGCTTGTAAATTTGACTCGTCATGATGGTTGCAACGGTTCATTTGTACCCGAGTCCATTATTCTGGATCAGTGTCAATATGGACTAATCAGACCACGTGGCCTTCTATTTGGACACCACCTGGCCTAAGACCTTTTTGCACTGTACTATAGTTCCAGAGTATTTGTTTCCACTCAACAGTTTGTATGTCGTGCAGTAACCATCTACGGTAATTTCTCGTGAATAATGAGCCCCCCCCCCCCCCCCCTCCACCCAAAAAAAGGTCAAAGGTCAATAGTATTATACATAGGTATAGTAAAAGTAAGAAAATTCCTTCACAGTAAAATGAGTTATATGAGTAGATGTTTTATTAAAACAGACATAAATTAGTTTTAAAGCTGCAGTGTTAAAACTAAACATTATACATGATAAATTACAGTAATCCATCTTGTTTGTGTGTTAGTTTGCAAAAGGTTATAGTCCTACCATTTATTTTGTACATTTTGTAGGTCTTTGTTTTTTGGGTTTTTTTCAGGCAGGCAGAGTGATGCATAGATAGGTGGACTCCCTATGAGGTCACGAGGTTTGGGTATGAATGATAAGGGGGAGGATGTGTGGGCACGCAGCCAGCCTGGGGTGGAATTCAAAGACAGGGAGGCACAACGGGAGGACGGAGCGGCGCTCTTTCTCTCTCTGCATAATCAATCAGAGGCGGCGGCGGACGAGAGTGAGTGCTTCTGCCTTTCTTGACAAGCCTTGATTGTATTTATGCGGGAATGGAAGCGAGGAGGGAGAGACATTAAAAGGGATTGGCTAGTAAGACGTGGGCAGGTGCAGGACCGCCGTAATGGGTCGACCGCCCCCACCCACCGTCCTCCTCTCCTCGAGCAGCCAAGGACGTACAGCCAAGAGGAACTGATTGAATGCCATGCCAGTAAAAAGAAGCAGTTTCATGCGCCATTGACCGGGTTGGCATCCTCCTCACAGTCACCCTGTGATGAAACCTCTTCCGAGGTCACCGTAATGTGAATCACATTTTGTTCTTCTGTGGAAACATTAAAGAGTACCCCTGGATCCGATTGTTATCACTTTGGATGTTTTTCCTCACGTGCGGAGAGACTGGCATAATCATTTGGAGTGTTTGTTTGGGCACGGATCAAATTCGGAGGCACAATAGGTGGGGAGAATAATCTGATTTGAGCCAGCAGTGCGCATACAGCTCCAAAGATTGTGCTTTCGTTCTCTCTGTCGGTAGCGCAGCGTGTCCCCGAGCGGGCTAATAGAATGCTTGTCTTATCTCTTCTCAGCTATGAACTTTCCTCTGTCACAATTACATCCGGTCCGGATGCCTTGTTGGTCTCGCAGCCAAATGCGCCGCATCAGCTGCGATAAAGCGCTTGACGCATTTGTTGAACTTCCTTTATTCACACGCTGTGTAAAACCTGTTCTCGCTAACAAAAAAATATCATGAAAAAAAGCACCAACGTAAAGTCAAAGTTGAATACATTTCTAACCTGAGTGGATGGATTTTGAAAAAATGGATTTAAATTTAAAGTGCGAATATTGTATTTTTCAGTTCCAAATACCTGTACACTCTGGCTTCCTCCAAAATTCCAGATTCCACATTAGGTTCATTGAGGACTCTAGACCGGGGTATAACAAAACATAACATAACAAAACATAACAAAACATTTTTCCACAAATTTCAATTCAAAAAGTTCCCAGGTGAGAAGAATTCCCCCCACACCTTCTACTGCGGGGTGTGTCGATGGGAAAATGGTTTTTCTTACCAAGATGACTAGGGGCGGAGCTATGGACGGCTACTTACAGAGCCTTGAGTGGGGGGGGGAAGAATGGATGCACTGAAGTGCGTGCAAGCACCAATTAAAGTATTGATTTACTTTAGATTTTCGCTCACCAAGGCAGCACTTCATCACAAACACAACCCACAATCAAGTATGTGCTGCTTATCAGAAACTAACACTAATCTACAGTTATACTTCCTCACATGAATTATTGTTCCCATTTTTTTTAATAGAATGATCAGGGCACTCTGAATGTTCTTTGCTCGTTTCAACATGATTGTTTTGTCGATCAAACCGTATAATCTGCAATCATGTCCAAAAGAACTTTGTCAGAATGAATTGGTGGACAAAGCAGGAGTACTTGGTGTACATGGATGTGCTGCTAGTGCTGCACCATTGCCCCCTGCTGTTAATCCACAGCAGCAGCATCTCCATCTCCTGCCAACATGTCCAAATAAATCAATAAAAGTCTGTCAGCGGTGACATGAATACATACACTGATCCACAAGGCCCTACGAGACCTCCCCGCTCCACCCACGTCTCCTCGCGTGCACCTTCTCCATGTGTTATCAAATCGCTGTTTTCTCGAGGAAAATATACGCTAAGCTCACCTTATTTACATTTATATGATCAGATTTTCTACCCTATAGACGCTATGCAAATGTGCCCTTTGCGCGCGTCTTAGTCAGTGTGTGTAGATTTGTAGCAGGAGATGGAGGAAGGTTATAAAAAAAAAAAAAATAAATAAATAAATAAATAAAAAAGTTTTGCCCTCTGGGAGAAAAAGACCTGATGTAGGATTTCTGGACCTCATGAATTTTATAATGATCAATTTTGTTTGCTGTCGGTCCTTCTCGACGTATCAGGACATTTGAAGCTACAGGGATATACAACATGAGATTGATGTACAGCTGAAATGTCCATCCATCTTTCTTTTCTCAAATGCGTATGCCTACCCTTGGATATTTTCTCTGCTGTACTCCTTTTCCCTTCATCTTGTTGGCCTCTAAATTTCCCCGTCAGGTTGTTTTGATGATGTGAGGAGAGGCCTTTGCAGGCTCTTAACATGTCTATGCGCTGTCCTGTAATGTGCGTCCAGAGGTTGGCGGAAGGAGAAAGATGCCCTGGTGCAGATTGCTTTCTGTCAGCATATCGCCAGGGCCATCCTTTATTCCTCAAGATGGTGAGGCACGTCGTGTTCATACAAGGATGCGGAAGAGAAATCGTGAGCCGAATGCCCGTGATGGGATGTTGAAGGCAGGTTGGAATATATCGCATTCCCTCAACGCCTCCCGCTGTACGTCAACATTTCTAGTAGGACACAGGATGTATTTAACTTCCGCAGTATATTTATTTTTGCAAACATAATCAACACGGTAAATTTTAAAAACAAAACGCCTTGACTGAGAAGGTGAAGGGAAACTACAGTATATTTAGTTTGGAATGTTAATTGCCTAGCAAAATTAAGGCTGCCCAAGTTCTCAATATTGGGGCAAGGGGGACTCATGCCAGACCCAAGCGCGTCATCGGGCCCATTTTTACAAGGAAAACTGACATGGTGACAAACAGTTGAACGCTATATGGCTCCAGTTTAGTACTACGTACAGTAGTTCTCAGTCGTTGTACTTTTTTCAGCAATTATCTTCAAACATGTATTTAGAAACAAATCCCTGACTTCACTTTACAGGGCTGTAAGTGCAAATGACCGAACACCTTGACCTTGACTCATGCATGCACACACACTAGAAACAAGCGGGCTACTTCCCAGCAATACAAACACATACACATTGATTTCAATGTAACTCTTAATATTGTTATCTTGTGAATTTGTGTATATCTCATTCTCCGTCATGGTCTTGTTCAGATTATATTGTTAAACTTATTATTATTTCCAGTAAAGTGAATGTGCAAAAATAAACGGAATAGCAACCTTGTAGCTTGAGTCAATGAGCAATATTGTCAACACACATGAGCCCAATATTGTCAACACACATGAGCCCGATAGTGTCGCAAGCTGTGGGACATCGGACGCGTACATATCTTGTCCTTCGTACCTACTGGCCCTCATGGTCTGAGGAATGCAGACGTTTGATGGGCTGCCAGCAGTGGTGGGACTTTACCAAGGAGAAGAAAATAAATAAATAAAGTTTGGACACCCCTGATCAAAAATCAAAAAATCAAAAAAAAAAAAATGCACACGAAGCGAAACTTAAAACAGAGAGTGAAAGTCCGCCCTTATGACATTTAAACAGCCCTTTCACACTCGCATCCATTCGGGAAAGAATGACAACAGATGGAGCACGTGTGTGTGAGCATCAAGGTCAAGATGAAGATGAAAACAAGTCTTTATGCCCTGATCATCATCATCATCAGGGTGAACGCACACGTCGTCATGGAAGTGTCCGGCCTTGTCAGTGGAGAAGAAATTGTGGAGACCAGTGAAGAAGACGTCGTGGAGATCGGTGGAGAAGATGTTGTGGAGATCAGTGGAGAGGACTTTGTGGAGATCGGCGGAGAAGGCGTCGTGGAGATCGGTGGAGAAAATGTCATGGAGAGCACTGGTAGACGTTCCCACGCACGCACACATACATGCACGTAATCCTGTTGTTCCAGTTATTCCAAAAATCATATTTATGTACTGTATCAAGTTTATACTTGTGATGCACAAAATGTTGCTGATCCTCTCACTTGTTGCCTGGCAACAAGTGAGAGTGCAAAGTGTGAAAGGTTGTTTGATTGTTTTTTTGTTGTTGTTGTACTGACACCTGACTTTTTTTGTTGTGCAGCTGCTCCCGGGACGATGATCACATTGCCTTCTATCGGTCGAGGAGGAGGCGGGGCCTACCCGACCAGGGCCTATCCGACAGAAGCACCCTCTACACGTGAGAGTATTCTATCTCTGCATCCATCCATCCATCAGCGCTGTTGTTGTTGTGCTTATCTATAATTGTTTCTGTGCAGCGGCTCCCAGGACCAATTTAAGCGGGATGATGATCACGTTGTCTCCAACTGGTAGAGAAGGAGGAGTGTTACTTCTCTTTCCGCCACGATGCTCGGGCGTCATCCATCCATCCATCCATCCATCCATCCATCCATCTATCTATCTATCTATCTATCTATCTATCTATCTATCTATCTATCTATCTATCTATCTATCTATCTATCTATCTATCTATCTATCTATCTATCTATCTATCTATCTATCTATATAATCTATTAATATAATCTAATCTAAAATAGCTAGCTAGCTACGGGTAAAACTTGAGTACTGAGAACCAGAGGTGGAACGACTTCACATTCTGTGTCATTTGTGACTTTGGCTTGTCCCATCAGGAGCCGCCACAGCAGGTCACTTCTTTTTTTTGTTTCTTAGATGCCGCTTCCGAGGCTTCGTGTTGACGTGGTCCGACATCTGTATCACCCTGACAAGGAGCGCCCGGCTAGAGGAGTAAATCGTGTAAAAAGTGGCATCAAAAGCCACAAAAAGGGTAAAGAGGGCCCGGAGGTGCAAAAAGAGGTGAAAACGTTTAATTTAAATTGATTTGATTCCTTTTTTTTGTCCATTTGGTTGAAAACATTGGCGGAAGTCTATAATGCAAAAGACTAACATCTTATTGATGCTATCTTTTATATATTTTTGTATTCACCAAATAGTAGAAAATAAAGACATGGCATAAGAGATGGTTTCAAATTGTTTTTTTTTTTTTCCAAATATACAACACAAGAAACATGATTATGTCCTTTTAGGGAGTGTCATTTTGTTCACGAAATTATGTGAAAACGGGGATTTCATATAAAAATGTGATCATAAGGAATTACAATTTAAAAAATAAATAATTATATTCAACTTAAAATTTTCAAAGATTTAAATTATTATTATTATTATTATAAGGTATTATTTCTTAAAGAAGCTTAAATATTGGTGATTGATGTAAGTATTTCTAAAAATAAACACGCTTCCTTTTGTTTGTCGAATTATGTGAAAAAAAAACTAAAACATCAGTAAAAGCAGTGGAATGAAAACTAACAAAAGGACTTCAAATACTTTATTTATTTTTAGTAATTCAAAACATGAAAAAAAAACGCAGTAATGGAATTAACTCATTCTTAACATTCGTCTTTTAAAAAAAAATAAAAAATTAGATCGATGCCTGCGTTATCATATACAGGTATATTATATGATGGATATGTGTGTTTGTATGTACATAAAATCGTATGTATGATATATAAAAAAATATTACACCGCCCTTGTTTCTTCCATATCTTGTTCAGTTTAATACCTGGTATCATTTTACCTGAAGAATATGATTAAATATAATTTTGGTTATTATCAATAAAACCATGGAAAACGTCTACAGCTAGATAGCTCTTATATTCAACTCTTATGAGCTATTGTCGTTGTCGTCATTATATTTGTCCAAACAAAGGTAACTTTTAGTTGCACCTGGCATTAAAAATGAACAAGAAACTGAAGAAACAAGGGGCGTAATATTTTTCCCCATGACTATATTATTTCTTTACTCATACTTAATGCTGTGTATTTCGAGCTGTCAAGCTTTTTATTCAAGCTTTTAGTGCGACTGCATTAGATTTCTCCCATTGTAAACAATACATTGTGCATCCACTCAGTGCAGTGCTGTTTTCCATTGCGTTCGGAGTCACAACACTCAAAAAGTGGGCCTTTTTTTTTGCTCCACTTGGATAATAAGTGGGTTTCCTTTCGCATTCGGGTGGATTATTATTATTTTTTAATTCTTCTTGAACTCCCCGATTTCCAAAGTGGTCTCCGACAAGTGTAACCTGTATCCAGGTTGGAGCGCTCCAAGCTGGGTTCCCGCGCTAAGTTGTCTCATGCTATCGACACTATCGATCTCCTGCTGGTAACGCCGACTCCCGTGTGCATCGAATGCCGTGTTACGTCACAGCACAGGAGATTTCACTGCGTACAACACTGACTTTGCTCACAGAGCCTCTTGAGCTGCGGACCTTGAAAAACTAAAAAAGTCGTCCTTTTCATTGATATCCCTCAAAAATTTGGAAAAGAGGGTCCCTTTTCATAGATGTCCCCCCCCTTCCCAAAAAATATAAAATGGTAGCCATTTTGTGACACGCCTCAACTATTAGTAACAATTTAGAAAGAGGGAGCAGATTACTGCATCCTAAAAAGGGATCCAAATATCACCAAACACCTGAAATAGGGATCAGAAAAAAATCTAAATGCCTGAGATGAGGCTGAGAATAATTGATTATACTGCCCCCCCACTGGCCAAAGTGGGCACACCAGAAGGAGCGGCACAGTGAATTGACTTAAAGCATTAAATCGTGATGCAGAAACGGTTTAATACTTTACATTCTATTTTAATGATTTCATTTTTTTTAATTAAGCGCAATATTATAGTGCTATTTGCCTAATTAAAGAACACAAACACAAAGCGCTGGAACTGATTGTTGCCATTTCCATTCATTTCAATATGCTACATATGCCCCCCCCCCCCCCCCCCCCCCCCCACACACACCCCCCCACACACACACACTTTTTGTCTCTGTCTATGTTCATCCTGATGTTAATTAGGAGGCAGGAGTCCATCGGTGTCACTGCTTTGGAGTTTTATTGTTACCCATCCCCGCCGGCCGCCCCCACCGGCCTCCAGAGAGGGGACATTAATAACACCCCCCACCCCCATAAGCACACACGCGCTCGCTATACGTGCCACGGTCTCCATGGCCCTGCTTGCTTTCGCCTGGCATCGCCATCCATCTCTCCGCACCCACCCGATCGTTGTGCTCGCCTCCTCCACCCGACACACACACACACACAAATGCAGCCCCATCCCCCGCCATTGCATCTTCTACATGAGCGCATTTGTCATCCCCGTCTCTCTGTAAGCTTCGGCCGATGGGCAAAAAAAAATAAAGAAAAGCTCTCTAAGACAATATGCAAAAATGCAAAGAGGTAGATGCGGGTTGCCCTGGCAACAGCTCTGAGGTTATTTCCAAGCTCTGATGGTAATCAATGTCATGTGCCAGGCAGGCAGGCAGGCAGGCAACTCTGTTCTCGGGTAAATTAGAAAAAGGTAGGGGAGGGGGGGCAGAGCTTGGAAGGACAAAGAAAAATGTAGAGAAAAGAAATGTGAACATTAAGGCCTTTTATTTCAACGTGTTCTAGACGCACAGAGGCATCAAACCGGCACCGCCACAGGTCATTTTCACTTTCATCAGCTTTTTGCTTTTTCCCACTTTGGCCTTCACCGCATACGCGACGCGGCACCTGCCTTTCCTCGCTTGTTTATCCACACAAATGAAAAACAAACTCCTGGGCATGCGAGGCAAGCAAATCAGAAAGATAAATAACAGCAAGCGGAGGAAGCGGCGTGCTGTTCATGTTGCTGTTTTGCCCAACGTCGTCATTTCAATGATGAGAAAAAATGTCACCCAGGAGCAGATATTGTGGTGTTCTTTCATGTAGAAAGAACACGGGCTAGTCCAAACCTTTTGAATGGTCGCTCGTGTCATAATATTTTCTAGTATGCAAAGAAAATGGTTATTCAGTTTGATCATTTGGCCTTGCTATTTATTGCCAGTGTGCAAGGACTTCGCTCTCACATGACATTGAAGCGTGCCAGAGCTGTTGCTCACATGCAGTTCAACCAGGTTTTAGATGAATGTTTCGCCTTTTTTTTGAGCCAAGGCACATAATTTACCTGGGGGAAAAAAATGTCACGGCAAACCACCAAGCAGGAGTGCCACAAAAAGTCAATACACAGGTTAACTCTGTGCCTTACACCATAGTGAAAGATCATCTAATTTTTAGCACTTGTATTATTTAGATATTTTTGTTGTTGTAATTCCACAAAATCTGTGTCATCTTATATTACCTGACGTGTTATTTTAATGCAGCCGCTTTGCACGTATTTTAATACATTCCAGTCATTTATATTGTGTAGGGGCTGTACGCTAATGCTGGCGCACAATGGGAAACGCCATAGACGGGCTAACGAAAAGCACCAATGCAGCGGTCTTATAACCCTTTAAGCAACATAGATATTTGAACACAAACAGTGGAGCAACACATGTAGATAGATAATACACTTCATAACGATACTCAAAAGCATATATTCTTTATCCTCCTCAAAGAATGACTAATGTTACTGGCTTTGTGTGTATAGTCGTATGTCTTTATTACACTGTCCCGAGGTGTGTATGACTTGAGCTATGCTTCGATTGTTATTCATGTCGTGTAAATAAATGAGGAAACCACTGTCATTAAGGAGTAGCGTAAATGTACAGCATGGATCCAGCCATCTGGTTATTTTTCTTCCTTTTGCTTACAGTAGGAGGACATATAGAATTAAATCTTCCCCGGTTGGAATCAGTAACCCATCAAGTCAAATTTACAGCTTCAACCTCTTGCAGCCACCACACGACCACATCTGACGAGCCGTCTTTTCGGGCCGCGTTATACACAGAGCATCCAAGCCAAGCCGGTAGCTGTGCATCCTCATTTGCATATTAACATGCTGTTCACACTCCAGTTGACACGTTGGCAACCCACCACTTATCCCATTACACAGATTGCAGCATTGTGTGCTGGTCTCCGCGTCTCCCGCTCTTAATGTTGGGGATTCGGCTCTACTTGACACAGCACACGTCTTAGTTTTATGCGTGTGTGTGTATATATATATATATGTATATAATATATATATGTATATATATATATATATATATATATATTATATATACACAGTATACATATACAGGGGTGGTGTGCTGCTTAACTTTTTTTTTTTTTTTTTTTTTTTTTTTCCCCCCCAGTACCGTGCATATCTACTTTTAGTAGCTGCCACTGTTCTGGGTGTTTGATTTGAGTTTTAAACTCTTCAGAGCTTTTGGCCGCACTTTTTTTTTTTTTCCACCCTTTATGTTCTTCTCCTACGTCTCATCACATTCTCTCTATTTCGTACACGTAGCATTGAAGAAGATATCAATCCACAGGCGGTTACAAGAGAACTGTGCCTTCAAGCTACCTTTACCTTGCTCAACTTCCAAGGACAACGTGGTCAAATCCCATTTGTGTGATGTTTGCACTCCCACCGACAAGAGACTCACATCCCGCACTAAGGCCTTCAAAGTTAGTCTTTACAAGCAAGACGTCTGTGACATTTCTGTTAAGCCTTGTCATCAAATGGCTGCGTCAACCAGCTTACGCCGAAAATGAAAACTCGCTGAACTTTTTATGTGAGCGAAATTCTCCACGGATCGGCACAGCGGCTGAACGCTGCGTGCCACTCTCGGGTTCATCTGATAAGATCTGTTCCCTCCGCGCATCTCGTTTTGATGCGTTCACTG